>NC_089877.1:8727500-9027500 GCF_040182565.1 Anser cygnoides | reverse complement strand
ACTGATAAAAATTTATTTCAGTTTGTTTAAATATAAGCTCAGGAAAGTGTTTCTATAGTTTGAATCTGCAACAATGACTAGGTAAAAACTGCTGGTGTTGGCACCACTCCAGTGTCTGAGATTGTAATGAGAGTGTCAACTTCACCTCAGTTGTCTACAGTATTAAATATACACGTCAAACCTAATTATTTCTTTCTACATAAAATCCCTAATCCATTCATATCACTAAAGATGAAATCCAGACCACCATTTTTCATCTTGACCTTTGCTCCATCTTACTCTCTCATTTTGATACATGCCCTTTGACCATTTTCAATGCATTCACTTTTTAACAACTAAATTAATCTTCTTGGCCGTGCCACCATGCCAGCAAGAGACTGCTCTCTTTTCCAGTCTATCATCAACTCCTGATCCAAAGAGAAGTTTTGTGCTGAATGTACTTTGTAGGTTATAGTACAGCATAGCCTGTGGTATGAATATGTGCTCTTCAGTGATTTCCATCTCTATTCAAGCCAGCTGTCATCATCTATTAGTCAAATTTTCTTTCAAACTCTCACACTTTCTCTCTTCCTCTAAATACGAGGTGAATTCACTAGAAAAAGAGCAAAATGAGCATCCCTCTTCAAATTAATCTTTTGATGCCACCTTTCTGTTGATGCCAATAAGCATGAGAATTCCCTTCTCCAGAAGGCCTGGGAGCCAGGCTTTTTGCCCATGGGCCAAAAGGTGTGCCATATCCAGTGCTGAATGTCTGCGGGCAGATGCAGGAGACACACTCAGGATGCATTGAATGGCATCTTCATGCATGCATATATGACTCGCGCAGGTGAGCATTAGCCCGTGTGTACAAATGCAATAGATGCAGTGTACACGTTCTCTGTGTGCATCCACTGTGCATGCACAGAAACAACACTCAAGTCCCTTGGCTTTTTTAAAGAAGCTGTTTTGTTACTACAGCTGTTTACTGTACAAAAGAGTAGTATTTCATTGTTAACTTCTTCCCCTACTCTGTTCCCTTTCTTTCTTCCATCCACCTATCATCAACATCATCATCATCATCATCATACATTTTCATCCTGTGCTTTCTGGAGCTGGAAACACCTTGTGCTTTCCAAACCTGAAATCTCCTGTTTGCCATCATATGTTACAAGTACCAAAATGCTGAATCTGAAAGTTGTGTTCTACTACTGAGTACATTTTTATTTTTATTTTTAAACTATGATACATAATTACATAATGTCTTACTGACAATATTAACCAAATAAATAAATTTTGATGTGCAGGCTAGACGCTTACTGCTCTGTAAATTGGTATTTAGTCATTTGAATGAAAAAGAGCAAAGATGTATATTTCTATCCATATATCCTAGCATTCCCTGCACTTTACAATCATTTCAAAACATAAGGAGGCGGTTCTGGGCTTTATGCCAGCTGAAACAATTGGCATTCAATCTTGTAAAGTGAAGTGCACATTTTCAGTGTTTGAGGTGTTTGTTCACTGCTGACAGTGAATTGTAGTAACAGCAGAAATAAATACAAAAAATATGACTCTATCCCACTGCTGCTTTACATAATCACATTGGCAATTTTGGAAGTTTTCTTTATGATCACCCTTATTATTCATGAGTTGAAACACGCAGCACGCAGAACTGTATTTATCTCTGTCATATATTTCACTAGACAAGTAGTAAAAAAAATACATTCCGAGCACAGAGTAAATAGCTTCAGTTGGATGAAGAAAGGAAAAACTGCTGTGCTACTTTGGAGCAAATATCATCAAAGTATTATTGGTGATTTGCAGTAAAAACAGATTGACAGTGTGCAGTCAAGTTACGTTACATGAATATTATCTACACTTCGCAACATTTCCCCATTTTTCTCCTTCATTTTCTTTGCTGTGAGGTAGGCATGTGTGTGATCCCATACTGACATGGGCAGGGGAACACAGGGCACTTGCGGCCTTGCTCATCTTGCTCTCTTGGAACAGGAAGGCTGAGTCGCAAGGTCACAGAAGGCAATAAGGTGCCAACAATCATCTCCAGGGTATCATGACCTAAATTTTCAGTTAGTGTACTGTATCAAGACTGTGTTATGGACAACATTTTCAACTCTTTCTGATGGTCCTTGCATCTAAAATGGCTGGTTAAAAGTCGCTAATCAGGACTATGAAACGATTCTGCAAGGAAGAAAGAGCTCTAATTTCTTGCACACCTCTTCCATCACAATCCCCACCCCTCCACCCCCAAAAAATTAACTGTTAATCTAAATTATTAGAATAAATATGCAAGAGAAGTAGAAAGGCTAATGAATGGCATGCATCATCAGTCTTTTAAAATTATTTTTAATTCTCTTACATAATTTTACTCTTTCAAAAAATTAACTTATCTAGTTTTATTTACAGCCACCATCAGCTGCTTCTTTGATATCTTATATGATTTATTAAATCTTACTTCAATAAAATACACTGTCCATAATTCTAGAGTTTATATGTCCTGTCTTTCATAATTTTTAGTTTTTACTTTTCTGAACTAAATATTCCACCTATTTTAGTCAACAAATTTTAGTTCTTGACATATTTGATCATTTAAAATTTTTCTTTTCCTACTGGTATCACCCTATTTTTATATATTTTAATTATGTTCTATTCCTTTCTTTAAAGCACTGTACAATACATCAGACTTCTACCTGCATGACATAAAGTAGATGAATGAAAGGGAGTCAAAAGAAAGCTTTTTTTCTGGCAGTTGTTTGAAGATCTGGGACCATGCCTTCATAGTTGCTTTCAGTAAGAGATAGGTGCCCTAATACCTTGCTAGCTGCCTAGGGGAAAGGTGCAGCCTGGTAGCATATCACTTCTATGATAGACCATCTTCAATTACTTGAATCTTGTATCAAAACGTAAGGTGAAATCTGCTATTACCTCCACTTTGATCCAGTGGCCTCATTCAGAATTTCTTTCTCTGAGGTCTGCCTTTTGGAGGGAAAAAAGGACACAGATAGGACTAATATGTACAAACTGCTTGCACCATTAAGACTTTCATCATACAAATCGTTACGCTCTTGAGACCTCTGAATAACACCAATTGGTTTCAGAGGGATTACTAGCACACATAAGGCTGAATACAAGCATAATGCAAGCTGTTTGTAGAATCAGTGACTAATTCACACTAATTAAAACTTGACCCAGATCTGTGGTATCTAGGTCAAATGAAATAATTGCTATCTGAAGGCTATCCATTGACTTGTGCAAGCCTGTAGTGTCATGGTACTGACTTGCAATGTGGATGCTTATGCACTCAGTAATAAAGTCTGACTGAACCTCCTGGAGTACAAGTTGACGTGAACAGCTAAAACCACATATTCTTTAACATGCCTTGTATTTAAACAGAGAAACCTCCAGTTAATACCTAACTGGGAATTCAAGAACAGGAGCCATAGCATACTTGAGGACCTGGTCAGAGTTCAGCCAGAATTTTTGCCTAATTTTAGCATGCTACATATAGGCATGATTCAAGTGCAGAGTCAAACAAAGGTCTTGGTGGGGAATCACTGCCTATCACAGAGATAAAGCAGCTGATCAAAAGCATCTTCCAGCAGCCCCTGCTCACTGCTTCTACTGAGCTCCAAATTCAGTAAAAGCCTTGCTTTTCTCAGAACCTAAATCCTCCCACTACTACAGAATGTCAAGACATGTAAGTACTGTGATGTATTTATGAATATACATAGCCTCACTGACTTCAGCTAGCACTGCAACAAATAAGCCTGGCCTTGTTGATTATAAAATTAATTTATAAAGGTGATGTATAATTCGACAGGTCCAGGTCTAGGGCACAAATGGACATCATTTACTCAACTAAGTTTCATGATTACAAAGCTGATGATGTTCGCTTTTGTAACTACACTTTTGCATATATAATTGGAGAATAAAAAAATGTTGAAGGAAATACCTTGAGAATGGAATGATTTAGGTAGCATGGTATTTTCCATAAACATAGCAAGAAAATAATTTTTGCAGTTAATAGGAGTTATTTCTTTGGAGTCTGCTTATCTAAAATATACAAAGAAAATTAAAGTCAGTAGAATTGCATTACTTGCTCCCACTCTGTCCTATCAGCAAACATACTCACCAAGCCAACCCATTTACTTTGAAATGCCTAATGGCTGAGAACACCTGGTGTGCTGCACAAGAATTGCACTTCCTACACACTTCGGAGAAGCTTTTCATTATCAATTAAACAGATTCAACACAAATATTGTCATAAACACTCTCTAAACACTTGCTGGCAATGCTGTCAAACATATTTCTTTTCATAAACTGAAATTGTTGTCATCATAAAATATATTGTTAACACAGTGTCCATACAGCAATGAAATATACTTGGGAAACCTGTATAATGGCTTTCATAATTAGTTAACTGCATGCGTGTCCTTATATCCCAGAGCTGGCCTTGTTTCTAACAGATTGGGTTACTAAGAAACAGATCAAATACTGGAATTTTCATCATTTTTTTGACATTATTGTCTAATGTATATGTATTTTCCCCGTAGCCAGATTATAAGCATTTTGGAAAGACACATGCCAAAATTTCCAAACCCCAAACAAAACTTTTTTTTTTTTTTTCATTCTCTGACTTCTTACTTATATTTTGTGCTTTTATATACACTTGTTAAACTGCTTATTTTATTTTTAAATAAGATTGGATATGTTCCAGAAAGCTAAAAAGACCACCCCAGCAACATGTGCTAAGGAAAACACAAATGTATTAACGTGGAGTTATCATCACTGGCTTTTACATGAATCTCAGGCTAATCTCCTTTTCCTAGGACATCTTGTATGAAATGATGACTTCAACAGGAAGTTGGACACAATCCACCGTCTCTGTCTCAGTCTTATTTGATCTTTTTTTCCTATCAAGAATTCTCAGATACTTAGCCCTCCCCAAGTAACTTTCCATTTTGACATTAAAGCAAGGAAAAGAGACCAATTCCTAATGGAAAACAGAGTTCTTATTCTCTTCTATCCAAGCTGAATACGATATGTCTGCAGAACAAAATGCAATGTGTTGAAAAGTTTGGTTGCTGCTAATATTTATGATCAGGTCAGCCTTCTTTTTCCATTTATAAATGATTTGCTAGAGGATCACAATTTCTCCATATATATACATTATTAAATATCCCAAGGAGTGTTCAGGCCAGAATTGATTTCAAGCAGCTCTTCCTGAGCGTTACTGCTGGTTTGTCATTCATCATCAAAATTGCATGAAATTGTGCTGTTCCATGGGATGACAACAATTTAAATTAGAAGAAAATGAAAATTAATAGCAGAAATGATTCCTTGTATTCCCAATAGACGTTAATATTTGGATTAATAATTCCCAATAAAAAATGTATGAAACTTCATTATCTGTGAAGAAGCTAAGGTTAATTGCAAACTCTGCTACTGGTTCCCATTTAGTAGAGACAGTTACTATCCCTATGGGCCTCGTCACTGGGGATTTTGGTTAGAATCTGCATACGGTAGAGAAGTTATATTGGCCAATATGTAAATAGAAGCTTGGGAGTTAGCACTTTCATAATCCTTTCCATTTGGAATGACTGTAGGTCTGTAAGACTTCCCTTGCATATAATCATTTCTACCAAACAACAACAAAAAACTAATAAGTTTTGAAAAATGTTCTCATTTTTATCCTTCAGACTACAACTGATACAGAAACAGGAATACCATTCCGACAAATATACAAGCATACAATATGTATAAGAAAAGAGGTCTGTTTAAAATATTTTTAAAGTTCCATGGCTTAACATAATTGATCAACTGACAAATAAATTAACATTTTCTTTAGTCTCACATGATCACAAGGTCAATCTCGAGATGCTCAACTGAAAACTAAAAAATTAAATAAAAAATAACTACATTCTTTTATACAGGAGACTTCATTGTATATCTGTCCTGTAATTGAGGCATGATTTTATAAGAAATGATCTTGTATCATTATAGAACTCAGAAAGCTGTGTTTTCTTGAAAGTAACATTTATCTCTGATAGCAACATTTGTGAGTACATTTTGGGCTGAATATTATGTGCCATGTCTAAAAAAACCTTCAATTATTTGGAAATTAACTAATAATACTGCTAAATCCTTTGGCAAGTATGTAAAACATGCCTTCCAGGTGTGGCTGGCAAATATCCAGATCACTATCTCTTCTCAGAGGAATACAGAATGATTTATACTTCCTAGCTTTTTCATGGACGCTCAATGTTTTGATACACCACTGGCAGAGGAGCCGAATAATGTACTCTTCTATTGTCTAATCAATTCCACATCACATAAATTGTCACATGATTCCTGAACTGTGAAAGATGGACTGTGAAAATGTATTTCATCTCTAAAATCAGATCAGATATTTTCAGTCGATTTTGACTCATGATCCTGACTCCCTTTCAGCCCATAAATAATATAAAAACCATCACACATTGATAACTGTTAAGAGATGTCACATTTTCCCTTTCTTTTCATTTGAAATCATATCAGATCTAGCACAAGAAAGAGTTTTGCATCACTGCAATGATACAATTCAGAAGGTTTTATGAAAAAGAGCAAGTAACATCCACTGCCAGTAGTCCTCTACACCATTCCCTACTGTGGAATCCTTCTAATAGAACATCATGTATTGAACTATACTGCAAAAGTTCAAGTAGCTAAAACTTGTGGGCACTTCTGAAAATTTTCAGAGCCCATTCAGTAACACTTTCTTTAAAGCAGAAAACAAAACAAAACAAAAAACCTGCACTGGCTTCTGAAACTTCCCTGAAAACATCTGAAGTATGAACAATTTCAACAAACTCTTTGCTACTTTTCTAGAAGCCACTTACTACAGCAGAACTCTTAAAGATAGAGCAGGAAATAATACATAGCAACCTGCAGCTTGAAACATTTGAAAAGTTATCAGATTCAATAAAATACAAAACAGTTTCCTTTTGAAAAACATAACTAAGGAAACCAAAGTTTGAAATAGCTCTCTAAACTCAGTGTTCTTTTGTCAGAGCTTTAAACGAATTAGTTGACCAGATTCCTGCTGAGGAACTGACTTCGACTTGCACTTTACGTGAGATTTCTGACCCTGCCCGCACTTATTCACTCACCTCAGGAACCACTGAGGAGCTGACAGAAAGAGGCATATTATTTAAAACCACTGCAATAGCGATAAATTCATTTCAGAGCCAGTTTCTACACCCATATAATTTAAAATATTAATTTATATAATTTTTATCAGCTCTTCTCTCAGGAACAAACATTAAATGTCAGATGTAGGAATCAATGTTACTTATTTACATGTAAAATCAATACAGGATGAAAACTATTCCAGCACTGGCTTGGGAAAAAGAACACACTGCAATGTGTCTTAACTCCAACCTAGAGAAAGTAAGCTTAGTTCTGAATTCCATGCATCTGAGCCATGACAACAAAACACAATAAACCTTTGCTGGCTGACAAGATAATCCTGCTCTATACCCATGTGCTGACACTGGCATCAGACAAAACTGTTCCTGAATGGGAGGATCACCTTGTGAAGCAGTTGAAACATGCAGTTTCTTCTCCATCCAGCTGACCTTTAGGGGTTAAGGGTCCTTTGGAGTCACTGCCAATTATTGATGTTAACACCTTCTGTAACACCTGCTCATGAACTCAAGGAATACACTGGGCTATTGTGCTTGTTCTCTGACATTCTCCTCTGCTGACAGTAGCTATCCCCATAGCACAATTAGTACAACACCAATATCACAAATAACACCATAATGTTTATGGCCAGGTTGGATGGGACTTTGAGCAACCTGGTTTGCTAACAATTGCAAACTGCATGAAAGGCATTTTAGACTGTTATATTACAAACTGCAGTGACATTCTCACCCTCTGGGGGAGTATGTGCACTCTGCTGGGTGCAAGAACCCCTCCATGGCCTCTCCTGCAGCCAGATTTACCAACCAATGAACATCTCCATCCTTCTGGCATAAGCATATGCTTTTGTGGAAGTACCTCTGTCTCTGAAGATGATATCGGAGAGATAGGTACTTCTGCATCATGTCAAGTATGCAGTGTAAAACTGAGATGAAAAATCCGATTTCAATCGCAATGCTCTACTGCTGTAACTGTCATGGTTGTCATGGTCAAAGTATGCAATGCAAGCAGACAATGTCTGTAAAAAGTTACTTCTATCTCTAAACTTTGCCAAAGAAAATCACCATTCATTCCAGAGTAGTAGCTCTGCAAGCTCACAGCTATTCACTCAATATCCACATTATTCAATGTCAGATTTTAAAATCTAATTTTGATTCCTTGTGGAACTTCTGAAAATCAAGCCATTACAAAGAACAACTGAGAAATAATAAAATGGTGTAATGCATACTGCTAATGGAGCTGAAAATGGAAGAGAACAGCCAGCACAGGATTCTTGACCGTGATTCCAAAGTGCATTATTTTGCCCTCATTATCCTGTGATGAAAAAGATTTTGTCAGTCTTTCCATTGACCAAAGTAAGTGTTAGGTCAGATTCAGAATCTGCCTGCTTGAGTACCAGTTATGCCTCACAGAAAGCACGTACCTAGAGGGGATTTAACAGATTAGCTATATACTTTTTCACAACACTTTGTAGTCAAAAAATGAAAAAAACTTGTATACCAATGCTGATTCTTGTGGCATTTTTCCTGATTGAGTAAAAATAAATGGTGCATTACCGCTCTGAGTCAGAGTGAGGATTTAAGGCAATTAACACATCACACTGCAGTTCCTTAACTGTTTAGGAAAAAAAAAAAATAAAGCCCACCTATATCTCTTTTCAGGCTCTTCTGTTGCAAAAGTTCTCTGTTTTCATGACATTTACTATGACAGACAGATGTTCACACTGTAGCCTGTAATCACGCCACCTGCAAAGCTGACAGAACAGAAACCAGAACCAAGGTACCTCATTACCAACAGAAGTACTCTAAGTAGTCAGCTACTGGCTCATTTCAGCTAACTTGGACTCTTTCATTTTAATTTGACATTACATTAGTGATGCCTTCAAAAGCATCACAAATGTTATGAGAGGACTGTCTCAATTTTAGAAAAAAGTAGTGGCAGTAGTGATTTTATCAAAAAATCAAAGATCCAAGAGTATGTCTTGCAAAACACTTTAAAGGATAGGGAGTAAGATCAGCAACATGCACACACAATATTGAAGAAAATGGCACTGTCAGGCTAGTATGCCATGAAGCTCAGGATGGAAACTAGTAGGAAATGGAGATTAACATATCAGACTAATATAATATCTGCAAGAAGAAAGAAGGGAGAGGTTTTCCAAGCAACTCAGAAGCTGAGCTATGCCACAGAGAAATGAAGACCATCTGGTTGTCCAGTGCTATGTGTTGACTGAAAATAAAGGATTCGGAAAGAGAGATAAAGTAACTTCCCTGCTCAGAGAAAGTAATGAACAATACATATTTTATGTAACTACAGTAGAGAGCTTGGGTAGTTGACATATTCCATCAGGTTCTAGAGAGAGAGACAGAGACGGATAGAAAAAGCTTTCCTAGAGAAAGAGAACTTCAGAAGTAAAGTATTGTAACTCACAAAAGCATAGATCCAGCAATTTTTTTTTTTCCTCTACGTTCATGAGGCAAAATGCAATTTTGGATGAAGGATACTGTTTTTATTAACAGTGCATCCCTGTACCTCAGCTTTATCAAGACATTTGGTTGAAGAAACCAAACGTTAAGTACGTTAAAAAAGAAGGAAAAGAGCTGTATCATGAAGCAATGAATGATTTTTAAAACATTTCCTGATTTTCTGTGTATATGTGTGTGTACATGCATTCAGAGTAGTGTAATCCTTCTGAAAGTACTCTCCTTCAGCCCAGAGCTGTTAAAATTGCTACTAAAATGGAGATGATTGTTTCCTGCACGTGCCTATTTTGCATCTATGTGTATAGCTATATATAGAGAAGAATTCTGCTAAAATCCTTGCTACATGCATAAAGATTAATGTCAGAGCAACATACAAACTGTCTTGAGCTATTAAAAAACGCCCAATATGCCTGCAGAGAAAGAAAGAAGAAAGGAAAAAAAAGGTAAGAAATAATTTTTAAAAAGCATTAGGAAAAGAAAAAAGGTATTTTTACTGTCTTATTTTCTCCTTCCTGTTGCACAACTGAAGTCTAGATATTTATCATTTTAGTTCTTCTGTATGATACAGTGCTTGATATAAGTGGGCATCTCTGTTCACTCTCATCACCTGAAGTTTTCATCCTTTCCATACTCCTGCAAAATTACTATGAATAGTCCATAATGCACAGCAAACCTTGCCATTCCTACAGATGGCCTCCTTTAATATAGCACCAGACATAACCTGCTTGATATTTGAAAATCCTGTTTTCACTGCTCCTAAGCATCTTTTCATGCTCCTTGTTTTTCAGTCTTAATCACTGTAATGTAACTTTGCTACTGTTAAAGGATCAAGGAACAGGTCTCATTAACCACTCCTGTTTTTCTTTTTTTCCCTGAAGAAAGACATGCTCTAATTAACTACTTGTCTTTGCTATTCTCAAGACATTAGACTAGCCCAGACAGTCTGAGTGAAAATTAAACAGGGTGAGATCCGAGTAAAATGGCAACATCAGTCATTCCTGCCATCCTAAGCCAGATGTAGAGAGGGAGTGTAAAGTTCTACTGGTCCTTTCAGATATCTTCAGTGCTGTGTACTAACTGCCACGTATTTATACCCTGCCTTATGCCTTTCGTTATGCTGAACAGAAAACTTCAAAGGGATCTTTATACTGCTATGGGAAGGTTTTTGAGGATTCATTCTTTTCAGGTACGGTAATCCTTAAGGAAATGACAGCTAACACTCTCTAGCCTTTCATCATATCCATGTGGAATGAGGACAGGTGTTTAGAAGGAAATCCTGACTGCCAGGGAAGTCTCATGGTGTCCTTTAATTTGTCCTCAGGCCCTTTTCAGGATTAGAATAGGAGATCAATAGTTTTGCATGAAGTGAAGGGAGGATAAAGTCCTGTCTGAACAGATATCCAAGAGTCTCACTGAACGCATGTACTGCCAGAGCTTAGCATTGATTGTCTAGAGCATAGTGGTTTTGGTCAAATAATTAATACTATTTGAGTTAAAAGATGGGCCAGTTCCTATATGTACTCCCTGTCTGTTCTAAAGCAAATTGTTTTTCCTCCTGAAAGTGATGTTGCAATTTAAGTCAGAATACTTGTGGCACCAAGTAATTACTTGGGAACATGAATCAGGAAATACAGGTACTCACTTTAGGATGGTTCTTGTTTTCTTCCTAGATCAAAAAAGATGATGCCAAATTTGACAGAGATGCATTTTCCATCCTGAGAGAACATACTTCTCAGCTGACACCAGAATCCTAAAGGAACACCACAAATATTAGGGGTATTGGCTCTGTTACTGCTATTTTGTGCAGTTTAGAGCAACAGCTCTCTGCCAATGACCTTCAGGCTTATATGACAGAAGTAAAAATGCTAGTGATCTGTTATTATTTACCAACAGAAAGACAAAAACTACAGGAATGAGTTACAAGAGGAGGAACAGAAAGAGGAGCAGCAGGAGGAGAAGGAAAAAGAGGTAAAGTGCCTTCATTTTCTTCATTTTCGTAGCAAAACATTTGAACCTCCCTGTCAGAAGAAAGGTGCTTTAATGCTTCACCTTCAAGAGAGTGTCATAGAAATTGTAGCACGAAAGTAAAATAACACCATATACACCTACCACAGGTTCATTACATCTCTTGAAATAACTTGAGAATAATAATACAGAGTTTTAATCTAATGAACTCAATATTCTTAAGAAGCATTTTCATGATTATAAAATAATTCTAAGATAGGCAGTTAATATAGACTGAAAAATATCAGACTACTTTCTCACTTCTCTTAAGAAGATGGTGACAGCAAGAGTGAAAAGGAGAAACTGTTAAGAACCATCTAAACATGATAGCAATATTTATTTAGTCCATCCTAGCAGCAGTCTTTGCTGGCTATGAATTTTTCATAAACAATTGTTACTCATTTGTAAGATTATTGTGTAACTTGGTAAGAGCCATGTTTGCAATAGTAGTGTTTATCTTTTTGTATATAGATATCTAGACCCCCACACTCTATCACCTTGTAAAATCAAGAGACGTTTTTTTTGCAGAATAGTCAGTGGGACTGACTGTATCACCAAACAAATATTTTCTGAAGCAAAAGAGGAGGTAGAAATTGTGGATTAAAGCTACTGTGGGATACAGCAAAGACCAACACGCAGAGTTGAACATGTTTTTTTTTTTTTTTTTTTAAAAAAACTTTCCTTGAAATTTGTGTTTGAGGAACGTACCAAGGAACATACCAAGAGTTTGAATTATTGGGTGTTTTCCCTATATTTTCTATTGTAAACAGTCTTTCAATGTCAGTTTCATTGCAAATCTATGGTGGCGTGCAACCTGTGAAGTGATTTTGACAATGTTCACATCCTACTGTGCAGATTCGTAAAATAAATTAGTTATACAAACAAATTTTAGTGGCACCAGGCAGACTGAGTGATCTAATAGCTATCCATCTCTTTCCAAAATACCTATGGATTTCAGAATCACAATGTAATAATATAAATGCTCTTTCATTTCAATAGAATTCATTAACATCTGCTAATTGCTTAATGTATATTATTGCATAATGAATTATTCAGTCTCACATGTCAGTAATCCTTTAATTTTTACTGTGTAATGTAATACTTCATTTCTTAATTTATCTATTAAATGTAAAAAAAGACTGCATTTTTATACTTTTTAAATATATGAATGCAAAGAGATAAGCAAGGGAGATACTGTACAGACCTTCAGTCAATTAAAGTAAGCAGTTAATTTGAATACCTGCTTTTTATAACTTTTATCCTTAGATAACCTTGCCAGAAGATGAGAGTAATGTTTGCATGAATTACCATGAAATTGCCATTCATTCCAGTGGAGTTTTCATGTCCTGATGGTGTCCCAGTTACTGTAAAACAGCTTATGCAATTCAGTTGAGATCTCCCTTGTTTTATGCTTACTCTATTGCACTTAATGATTCTTTTCTCCCTCTGGGATATATTTCTCTATATCTTTCACAGCAAAAAGTCATGGTGGCTGGTTGCACAACAGTCAGACAGCCCTAATAGCCTTCATTTATTTGTATTTGTTGTATTTAACATGTATTGCTGGATATTTTAGGTCTTGAAAACAAGAGCTTTCAGTGAAGGCATTTCTTTTCACTATAATTTCCAGAGACTCTTGGGCAGAGACATCTAGCGTCTCTGCATATCACAGGATAAAAAGCATTGATACACTCCTGCTGGTTGCTGTGGCACCCTAGGGCATACGTTTTCCTGAATTACAAAAGTACTGAAGCAATATGACTGTAGGACCTCAAAAGTTCACAGAAATTGCCATAATTGGCCTCTTATTTGTGTTTGAAAATGCACTTTTGAATATCACCACTTAAGGCTTAATGAAGACGAGGTATTACAGGTAGTACAAATAAACAGACACTCCTTTCACTGAGTCACTGAGTATTCCTCAAAAAAGCCGAAGCTCAATGTTCTGTTTTTTGCTGGGATAGAGTTAATGTTCTTCATAGGGTGGTACGTGATGTGTTTTGAATTCAGGAGAAAAATAACGCTGATAACAAACTTTGTAAGCACTGCTCTGCAACAACTAAAACATCAGAGTCAAGGACTTCAGTGCGGAGGCTGCGGGTGCACAAGGAGCTGGGAGGGGACACAGACAGGACAGCTGACCCACGCTGACCAAAGGATGTCTCATACCATCTGGCATCACGCTCAGCAATGAAAGCTGGGAGAGGTGGCCAGGAGGCTGTGTGGTGCTAAGCTGCCTGCCAGGTTAAACCACAACACTCAACAAAATCTGCTCATGTTGGAGATGTTCGTAACACAATTTCTGAATACTCATGTTTCTCGCTCTTCTGTTCTGTTATATCTTTGGGAAAGATCACAAAACACTAGAATCCTACCATTAGAAAAATACTTTTCTCAACCAGATGTATTGTGTACTATGGGATCTCCTACAGAGGCAACATACTAAAGCAATCTTGGTCTTTGTCAGTCCTAAATTCTGTCTAGAAAAGCAGAGCAAAACAGATTTATTTATTTATTGTTTGTTTGTTTGTCTTGAATTAGCTACAGGGTAAAAATGCCAACATTAAACTCCCTGAGGGAAGGCCAGTGGAATTAGCTAGAATGACAGGGCTGGCAAGAACATACTTATATACTGAGGCTGGATATCTTTAGAGTGACAATCAGAGGCAGGAAAACACCCCTAAAGGAACTCTGATCAGCCTTTGCTTTTAATCTGTGTTTTCTTCTGGTATAATATTAGACATAACCTTGTTATCTTGTTTTTTAAATTCCTACTAGCTCCCAGCTATTGCTTGTCCCACTTGCTTATTTTATCTTGTTTTAAGATAATTGTTGAGAGTGGGAATCTGAATCACTTAAGTTTTGTACAGCATCTAGCACTGGTGGTACTGCTGCAATGCTAATGCTAGGATTTTGTACTAATAATGCCATGTGCTGTAGGTGCTCTATAGCAGCCTAACTCCCACCAGAAATTACATAGATGTATCACACAGTCTGTAAGCAGTATATTTGCTGAAATACGTATATTTAACTTCAAAGAAAAAAAAAAAAAGAAAATATCAAACTTGCTCATATTGTAAGACAAAGAATAAGTTAATTAAATATTACTCTTTAGTCTTACTCATTCTTAGCATTCTTAGCTCTGTATTCACAAGAAACCTCCCTTGCTTAACTGCCAATTTCTTATGACAGTGTAGTGCTCCCTGCTAAAGTATCTTAATCATTCCCTAGATGTCATACCTTGTTATTAGAAACCAAGAAAGCTGTATATCACATGAGGAGAGCTGTAGGTAAAGATCACTGTAGGATGCTTGCTCCTAAATTTTTTCTTCTCTAATATTCTCAAACAAGTCCATGAACAGGGTGTTTGCACTTGCTTGCTATTTATTTAATACATGGCAATAATACTGGTGTTACTGTGACCCACACAGGTGACTTCTGTTTGAGCTGCAGTAGGACCATATCTTAGCACATTATAAACAGAAGGCCCAGCCTTCTCAGAAGTTTAACTGCATAGTGCATAGATGAAAAATTCTGATACCATTACTGGGGTGCACTGCTTTTCAGACAGGAGGGAAGATGAGTGAGAAAGAAACTATAGTGAAAAGGAATCAAATAAAATTAGCTGCCTATTACTGCTCTCTGTGACTAAAGACTTTTTGCGCTACTTATTGCTCATTTTCATTGCATTCCTTCAGAGCTAAGATGTATATAAATAGCCAGAGTGGATGCATGTATGTTTATCTATCTTACCACAGACAAAAAACCTTCCTTGAAGCGATCAGTTTCTGAATTTTTCCCTGAAAGGCACAATCAGACCAAATAATAATAATAATGGAGATACAGATGGGGTAGAGCAAAGGGCTGAAAATTCCCCTTCCATTAAGAACACTTGATTCAACATAGACAGACATAATTTAACATCAACTCTAACTATGTTACAGTTCCATAATAAAAAAAAAAAAAAAAGAAAAAAGAAAATAGAGGCTACACCTATTGATAAATTTTTCATGCTGTTGTCTGCTTGCGGTGTTTTCTGGAGGTGTGAGGAAGGAGGAATAAATAGCAAAAAGGAATGGGACTGTTCACATAAAATAAACACAAAATAGAATATTTACTGAATTTGTAATGCAAACAACTTCTGATTAGCACTTGATTTCACCCTGAGTGTTAGGCTTCTGTCCTCTGTGATGTATCCTCAGAGGCCTGGTCAAGAAGCTTTAAGAATAAACAGAGCTCGAAGTAAAATGAGTATATGAAAGCACTCTGAATACAATTGCAGACATAAACGTAGGGGTTTACTAACTCTGTGTACACATACAGTCCATATATACAGATGTGTCCGTTACATTTAATGACTGTTCGCCTCAAAGGTTTTCTGGAATTATGGACTTCAAGCTTTGCCAGAAGGCCTCCTCAATCCCTTTTGACAGATTGTAGCTATTTATGTAGATAACTCCTTTAAAAAAAATAATTTAAATAATCATTTGTCTTACCTTCTCAAATATATAATTTGCTTCCTAACTGCCATTATTATTATTAGCTGAAATGCATTTGGGACAGCTAAGGAATGTTATCTCATACAGCCTGACTTAACAAGGTCAATCAGATTTCATTTAAAGTCAAAGCTAACAGAGAAAACAAAGTAGCATAGTTTTCCCACATACTTTGTAAAAACAGTTGGCACAAAATGATGGAGAACAGTTTCATGTTGGACACGTCATTCATTCTTTGCTCTTCACTGGACAACACTAGACATCCGTTGTGGTTTAATCCAGCCAGCAGCTAAGCACCACACAGCCATTCGCTCACCCCTCCAGTGGGATGGAGAGAGTGTAAGTGTAAGCACTACTCTGCAACAATTAAAACATCAGCATGGTATCAACATTATTCTCATCCTAAAACCCAAACGCAGCACCATACCAGCTACTAGAAGGAAAATTAACTCTATCCTAGCCGAAAGCAGGACAGCATCTCAAAACACTTTTCTTACAAAAAATGTTTCAGGACATACACTAATTTTCATTCTTACCAGTTTTTATGCGTTACTGCTTCCCTTTGCAATGTCTTATTAATTTATCAAATGTGTGAGATACAAATGGTTCTACCTATTTATACTTTGTAAAAATTCATGAGGTGGAATGCCTTCTATTTAAGCACCAAAGGCATCACAGACTGTATCTGCATGCTTTTCAAAGCTTGGTCTCTTGCACAAGAAGGAAGATATGAAGATAGTCAGAAAGAGGAATGCCAAAGTCAGATTTCTCAGTGAGTCCTGTGAGACAGAGCTTATGTACTAAAATATTGAACTTATACCTTGCCTCTAACAAGGATATAAATTCTATAAGCCCACAAATTTCTGACATTTGTATCCTTAGAGCATCTAAAGTTTTGTTTCTTGGTTTGCTCAGAACTACCTTAGTATCAATAAGGCTGACCAGCTTGGGTTATATCTCATACTCAAATTTAATTGATGGTTTTAAGGTTGTGAGCGGGCCTGGCAGCAGAGGAGGAGTCCGGTGAGTCTGCATTGAAGTAAACCCCTCTCTGTGCCTGTGTTTCTGCAAAATACATGGGGCAAACCAAGATTATCTTTCTGCTTCATTTTGTTTCTTTCTATACAGCTTTGAAACGCCTCATACATCTCGTGATCCCCAGAATAGCCATATTTCCATCAAATTTCTATAAAAACAAAGTGCTTTTAAATTACTGTACTTATATCAAGCATTAATACGAGCATACAAATATAAATACGTGTGTATGTTTATATATAGAATCACAGAATCATCTAGGTTGGATGAGATCTCCAAGACCAGAGAGTCCAACCTCTGACCTAACACTAACAAGTCCTCCACTAAACCATATCACTAAGCTCTACATCTAAACCTCTTTTAAAGACCTCCAGGGATGGCGACTCAACCACCTCCCTGGGCAGCCCATTCCAATGCCTAACAACCCTTTTCAGTAAAGAAACCCAGCACTTGGCCTTGTTGAACCTCATACGGTTGGCCTCAGCCCATCGGTCCAGCCTATCCAGATCCTCCTACAGTGCCTTCCTACCCTTGAGCAGATCGACACACGCACCTAACTTGGTGTTGTCTGCAAACTTACTGAGGGTGCACTCGATGCCCTCGTCCAGATCATCGATAAAGATACTGAAGAGAACTGGCCCCAGTACTGAGCCCTGGGGGACTCCACTAGTGACCGGCCTCCAACTGGATTTGACTCCATTCACCACGACTCTCTGGGTTAAAAACTGGCTGGATAGCCAGGCCCAACGAAGCATACGCCAGTCCAAGCCATGAGCAGCCAGTTTCTCGAGGAGAATGTTGTGGGAAATGGTGTCAAAAGCCTTACTAAGTCAAGGTAGACCACATCCACAGCCTTTCCCTCATCCACTAAGCACGTTACTTTGTCATAGAAGGAGATAAGGTTCGTCAAGCAAGACCTGCCTTTCATAAACCCATGCTGATTGGGCCCGATCGCCTGGTTGCCCTGCAAGCGCCGCGTGATGACACTCAAGATAATCTGCTCCATGAGCTTCCCTATCTAATAGGTATCTAATAAGTAACTAGGTATCTAATAAGTATCTAATGTTCATTGTTACTTATCTGCAAGTGCTAAGTTTGTTTAATATCAAAGATCACACCTTCAACCACTTTTAACTGGACTAACTGCACAGGAGTCAGCAAAACCAGACTGGTAATTTTTCTTTCCTAAGTGGATTGCTCTTAGAGCTGTTAAAATCTCTCTCTGTCTTTCCAAGACTATGTAAACATATTCAAATATTTGTTTCTACAGAGGCTTTTTGGTTTCTAAGCTGTGACTTCAAATTCTTCAAAAAGGGAGGTATGCCAGTTGTGTTACATACTGTATGCTGTAAACACATCTATTCACCTAATGAAGCTACATTTTGGGGTCTATATAACTACAGGGTTGCTATTTTTTAATTTAAAATTCAGTTAGCCGAGGCTAGTCACAGATGGGAAAAGCAGCTGTCTATGCTTTAGAGAACTGTTTGTTTCTGACTTACCAAAGGTATGACATCTAAATGCAATCTACATTGGTTAAGATGAGGATTACATCTCTTTTCCTGTTTTGATTTAATCTAAAAGTTATTACTGAAGTTCATTATTGGGCATATGGTGTTATAAAGTGATTAAATAATATTAAAATTACTGACTTTTGTACACAGGATATTTCTAAATATTTTGTGGGACAAATAGAACATGAGAACTTCCAAGTAATTCTTGTAAATCCATGGAGAAATTGAGCCTTTCAGATTGCCATAAAGGAAGGTAAATGTTACTTTATGTAAACAAAGTAGGACCAGAGAAGTTTTGAAATAGAGTCCTTATAGTAAACTTAAGATTTTTGAGGTAAAAGAGGTTAATGAATGAAACTAATCAAGCTAAAAATAAAAGACTGTACTTGCAGTAGAATAATGCAAACACATGAATAAAATTGCTTATAGAAATGCCTGTTTAAACAGAAACATAGGACACGACACATATGTATGACGAACTAAATTACTTGCGACCTTAAAAGAAGATTCAACAAATAAATTGGAGAGAACTGACTGAACGCTGATATGAAGTTAAAGCATTAAATTACACTAGGATTTGCAAAAAACAGATGGTTCACAGTGTACCTTCAAATAATTAGTTGAGGGAAGATTCGACCAGCAACTGGTACATGACATCTCTATCACGGATGGCTATACAATTCAAAAAGGTCCTCTTTTGTGTTATTGCACATGCCTTCCTGCATTTCTACTTCCTAATGTGTTCATGTATTGTGAACACACCATAAATCATGTGCTTTAACAGTTTTGGAGATCTTCTAGCAGATGTTTGCAGACACAAAAATAATATAATTTAGCTTTAAAGTAAGCTGAGAGGGGTTTCCCACGCATAGGGTTTAGCTTGGAAAAACAAGCAATGTCTCAGCAGAACAGCAGAGGGAAACAGAGAGACAGTTCCAAGAATAGTATTAAATACTAATAATTGGTAGTGACAGAGGTTTTGTGAGTTAAGTGAACTGATAAGTTTAAACTCATCACATTTAAACTAGAATAACTGAAAGGTTGAGTGCATAGACTGACAAGCAGAAAGGAAGGTACGCAAATGAGAACTATAATTTACTAGAATAAAGAAACCTTTAGCTTACAGCACGTCTTTACATGATTCTTCTTCACGACTCAACTTCAGTGTTCTAGGAAAATGAGTGTGTGACATCTCCTTGCACAGTCAGTTACTGTCAGTGGAGATACTGGAAGTGTTTCCTTATAAAACTCTTTAACTTTCTGGAGCTCACAAATGATTTTTTTTTTAATAAATTTCAAAGCCATGATTCACTTCAGCTCTCAAAGCAGACAAAATACAGCAAATATTTCCTAAAGGTTTGCCAGAGCTAGTTAGCTCTCATTTATTGTGACTTCATTATCTCCCTAACCATCTATCTCAAGAGAGTACTATCCATCTAAACAAAGTTCTCTTCTCATGGTCACATATAAGAGAATCAATTGAGCATACACAACATGGCAAGAGGCCCTCTGTAGCAGAGCTTTCTATAGGAAGAACAGCAACTTGGAACTCAAAACCTCCAAGATAACTTTTTCTGCTACAATTTTCTATTGATTTTAAACCTGAACATTTAATAAAATATAGGGAGTTTATGCCTACTGTAATTTCTTTTTTACTAAATATTTTTAGGAAATCACTTGCCCTTTCTTCAGTCCTATGTACAATAAAGGATGACTGGCATTTTCTGTTGTTGTTTTTCTAAAGCAAAATGTATTTTCCAAGTTATACTCATGTCAAAGTTTTATCTGTAGAATTTGAGGGTGTTTTGGTTTTTTTGATTTTTTTTTTTTTAACAACTGACATAAAGGATTTTTCAGGTCTTAGGTACACTACAACAAGGTAGTGAAATATTCCCTCATGTAAAAAATATGCATGTCTGAAGTGCATATGCCTAGGTGTATATACATGTATGTGCACATTTGTGTTTGTATGCACATGTGTAGAAGATAGGGTATGTACTTTATAATAAAGAGAGGATGCTGACAAAAGTGATAACAATACACAGATGTGAAAGAAAAAGAAAAATCGTTACTTACAGTATACTATTGTGCACTACATGTAAATACAGCAATTGCTACTACTCAGTGTATGAAACTGTTGTATCTCTTATAAATTAAATGAAGCTGTACTTTCAATGGAGATTTTATAGTTCATAACTTTTCCTCTGGCAATTTTGCTACCTGCACTGAAGATCTTACCAGCTGGGTTTCACCCAGCAGTCCTTGGTCTCTGCAGTTCACACAGCACTGTCAATTCAGTGTTGATTTCAATACTGACACCATTCTTAATTCAGTTAATTCTGTTACCATCTATCCTGTCCTGTCTCTCTGCGCTTAAGTCATAATGGCTGAGAATATAGTAACTGTTTCTTGTACAACACTGATGCTAACTATACCATTAAAAGTGTTGTAGATAAAAACACTTTAGATAGTTATTTCATTAACATTTTTCTCTTTGGCTTACATGGCAAACCTTTCCAATAGCATCCCAAGTTCTTTAAATCAGTACTTGATTAACGAAATACATCCTAAGCACTACAAAATGCCCAGCCTCTCAGAATGCGCTAAGTAAATGCTGTGTGTGTGTGTGTGTACACGTGTAACATTCCAACCAGAGGAATGAAGAATTCTGTACAATTAAATCTGCCAAGATGGAGTGCAGTGAACAACTTCCGTTTCTAATTTTATCCATATAAATTCATACATGGCATATTAATTGTACATATTTCTCTTTTTCTGTATTTGAAACTTTTCTCTAGATTTCATGACCCAGAAATTTCTTCCTAAATTTAGCTGGAAGTACTGCAAAAGAAAGTGATAGTGCATGTATCACGATATTAAACACAAGTATCTTTTTAAGTACAAATTTTTGGGTTTTGTGCATTTAAACATTAAAAATATATATGGAAATAACCATTCAGTGATAGATTCTTTCTTCCTGTCAGTCAGAATAATGCATGTAATTTTTTACACTTGTGTAAGTCCTGTGCGCAATTAGAGGAGACCAGTGGGCACAAGACAATTGCAAGCAGAACTGACAACTTGTGCTGACCTCTAGGAATCACACTGCTATTGAACAGTCAAGCAGTGATTGCATCTAAAATGCTCCTTAAAAAATCCTACAGGGAACAACAACAAGAAGAAGCCAGGAACGTCCATAGTGGATAAAAAGCTTTTTAAAATGTTGTTAATTCTCCTTGAATCTTTTTCTTTACAGGAGTACTTAATATTGCTCAAAAATCCCTGAGGGAAAGAGGGGAAAATCATTACATGAGAAAGACAGAATTGCGAGGACACCAACACCAAGCAACACCTAGAAAGAAAGAATCGTCAGCAGAAGAATTTTGTTACCAATCTTCCTTTCATTGGGGTTTCTATCTGTGTTCAGAGCTGAGAACTAAGCTTCTGTCTGGCCACAAATACTCTAGTCTTCCTAAGAGCCAGAGCAAAAAAGAATTCAATGGATCCACCTCAGGTTGGCTAAATTCTTGTCAAATTAACTAAATATCTTTCAGGAAACGTAAGCATGATTTTCAGTCATGATGGGAGGTAAAGACTGTCAGAACTTTGTTGCTGGAAGGATGGATTTGCACGCAGTCAGGAGGTCTGCAGAATGTTAACTGTATGTGTTTCTGTTGGTATTTAAATAGTTCATTTCACTGAAGTACTGGCCAGTGATCTGGCTTTGGTCGGGACACGTAGGAGGCAGATACAGCCCAGAAACATGCTCATCAGTGGCCCAATGTCAGTTCCAGCTGTGAACACTCCCTAGTTGCTTTGCAGCTCTGAGTGAAGTATCATGCTCATACATAGACATCGGAAGACTTTGTGGTGTGAAAAGGAGTGAGATCTTTACCAGCTTAAAAAGAAGATGCCTACAATCTAACATACTTCCAATTACCTGCTCTGAGAGCTCAGTATTTAGTTATATGGAACAATTTAGGTGCTTTACCTACAGACAGAAGGTTTCAAATGAGATGTGGCATGTTTAGCAAAAACATTGTTTTTTGCTAAAACATTCTGAAAACCTCCTTGAGGTAAGTCATGTGACAGCACTTCTTACCAAACATCAAAATCTGATCCCAGAAGGACCTGAATGGATTTTAAGTACCTCATGATCATATTAGGCATTCCAGTTTCATATGCAGCCTAGTCTGTAAACAAAAGACCCTATATCAAGCTAAAAACTGAATCTGAAGTAAGCTTTCAAATATTTGAATTTGCCCAAATTCTCAATTTGGACCATTAAAATTCCCAAAGCATCTGTATGTTTGTTTATAGTATATATGTACCCCAGCTTGGAGGACCAAATGACACTGAATTTTTCTCCCATGGAAAGGTACTTTGGGACTCGAAGTATTCATTGAGCTGTCCCACTAGCAGGACTCACCATAGCAGAATTTCTCAGAGCTTATCTATAAAATCAGGCTCCAAAGTATGGAAGAAAAAAAAAGTGAACTGCACTAGTACTTCTTATACTGAAGGGTAAGTGAACTGCACTAGTACTTCTTATACTGAAGGGTAAGTTGCTGGAGTGCTCACTAGGGAAAACGTCTAGAATAAAATCTTGTTTAGTAACCCAAACTATTTTGGAAAATCATACCTGGAATGTATTGAATTAATTAGGCAAACAGGTGAACCAAACATAAAAATGCGTTTTCACTGAAAATCCTATTGCCCATTCTCTTTGCTATACATGCAGAGAATGTGCTTAACAGTAGTCTGCCTTTATACATAGTGGAAAAAATATGAATATATTGTCATTTTTGCTTTTCTTTTCCTGTATACCTGCAAGTAAATGTTGCTAACACTATGCATTTTTATTCACGTACATTTTGAAGACTAAAATTTTTCTTTCAATAAACAGTCCCATTATTTTTGCCTTCATTGTAGAAAAAGTGATGTCGTTTTAAAATACCAAAATAAAGAACGCATCTGTCAGCACCTTGAACATATATCTGCTTACATGAGTACATCTGTCCCTCCTCATCTCAGCACTCTGTAGTGAGTCTAGTGCTAACATATAAATATGCCTGTTCAATTAATTTGTAATGCAGGCCTCTGAATAGAGAAATAAATATTTCAAAATAAGAATATACCCATCTGGCCTGATAGCTTTTAGTGACAGTGGCTAGTACCAGATGACTCAGAGGCACACACTGAATCTCCTGCTAATCCAGAATTACTAGACCATTAGGCACAGGTTTCCAAACCTAGGCAGCTATTGGGTTCATTCTGTGTAAATATAAGAACTTCGACTACTTGATTTAGTTACATTTCCAATGTATTTCATTGTGTTTCTTTTTTCTCCTCTCATTCCTGTGCTCACACACACACACACACAAAATAAAGAATTATGAATATAAGAAAGTTGTCTCTGATTTATCACCTCTCTGAAACAGAATTAGAAGTATGTTCCTGGCTTTAACCTATTTATCATTTGCTAGGCATCTCCCTCATCTACCATATTGTTACTGAACCTGGGTAACTGATGCAAACACTGCAGTCATGTGAGAAATCACTGAATATCAAATGACTAACAGTCTGGTCTAACAGAAATATTATTAGCAAACAATATTGCACATGTTTTCATTGAAAATACTGACTGAATACTTATACATGCCATCTATTTCAAGCAGGCAGTAGGAAGAGGAGTGAACTCACAATAAATCAATGGTAATTAACAGTTTTACTTTTGCCAACCTCAATTTATTTAGCTGTTGACTTCTCAGAGCTATGTACTATGACCATCTTAAAAAATTTGTAAACTTCTTAGATAGATTTATTGAAGGGATGCAAGACATGGACTCCTGATGGCTCTTGAACAGGAGATGTTTATTGCCCTTTTTCACTACTACATATACTTTCCCTGTAGCCCCATGCGCTGTCCACGTGCCTGAATCTGTCATACAATTGGTTAGAGACCCTCAGACACGCTCCTCGAGCCAGCCAGCAATTGGCCACTGCCCAAAGCTCATCTTTAACACTGTAGCCAAGTTACTTTATCTTGACTTTGCTTAAGTTTTTGTTTCTACTGCTTGTTTCCTCATTATCTCTAATTCAGGGACGTGAAACAGCGCAAAGCCACCTGCAAATTCCTTTCCCACAATTTATCTATCAATAAAGGACAAATCCATTCTTCAACTTAAATATTTTATATGCAAAGTTAAAATCAATGAAGGTGTATAGCACAGACAGATAGAGAAATAGTGCCAAACATCAGAAGCTCAGCTAAAACCATCAACACACACTGGCTGCCAGAAATATTTGGAATGGTACTCATTAAAAACTAAAGCAAACTCTGAAACAATGAGTTGTATTTCAACCTTTGGATTGATAAAAGTCATAAAATTCCAAGAGATTTCTGCCACAGTCATCAAGAAGAAAAATTATGTGAGAAAGGCAAAGGAAAGGATAAGAAAGGAGATGAACTGAATCAAGATCCAATGATGAGTAAAATTGCAATACAACAAAGTTATCGAGCATCCTGCCATTCATGTGTAGGTTAAACAAGACTGAAGTGATATAATACTCAAACACTGGGCAGATTGGAAATTTTAAAAGAAATGACATCCAGAGGTTACTAGACTCTTTAGGAATATGATTTTACTGGTTCAAAGGACCAGAAATTTAGATTCCTGCACCTGACAGAGCTGTTCTAGTACTAACACTCTTAGGGTTGTAAACTACTTCTTAAGTGAGTCCCCACACAAGACCTACAATTTGCACCTGCTCAGTAAGGCAAACTTTCAAAGCACCTAAGAAAAAACACTGGGTTTTATGGTTTCATTGTAGTAACTTGAAGATAATATTGAGGAAAAAAAAAAAAAAAAGAGTGAGAAAGAGATAATGACTAATGTAAAGTCAAAATAGAGCCACACAGCATAACACACAGATTTTAATGGAAATACCAATACACTATGTCAACAGAGGTTTTACAACATAGAAAACAGGCTTTACAATCTATCACTATATGTTTTGCAGGAGTGCAATGTATTTTTATGATTTGATTAAGAAAAAATGGATTTTATCAGATGACAACAAGCAGTTGGCAAATCTAGTGTGCATGAAATTACTGACATACACTGTGTTTATAACTGAGATTTGTATATGTGTAGTAGAATAAATACAACTAAAACTACACAGAAAACATCTATGTCAGATGAGTTTCTCAGTTACAACTGAGATGTTACATAGCTGCAGAAGAAACCTGCCAAGACATCAAAAGTGCCCACAGACCTTCGGCTGAAGAATTAAAAAATTCTTTAATATGTTTCAAAAAATAACAATGTAATATTAACAAGATTATTAAAACTCAAAACAGCTAAGAAAATAAGAAGCTGAGACTAAAATTCAGAAGATAAAACCTCATCTTTGAACCAAATCAGCTCCTCTTACTCCTGAACATTCAGAGAGAAGGACCCGAGGAAATATTCAGAACATCTGGCACTCTGCTTCCACATGTGCTGACACAGAGCTCTCAATAGATCAGGGCAGCAGTGAGTAACTTTCTTAAAGATTTCCAGTTCTCTTTTTTGCAGCCTCTTTCTTCATTGACATGGATGTTACAACAGCACTCCCATGACAGCAAGGATTTTAACTGTTTTTCACTACCTTCTTAGTGCAAATGGACTGGAACTATGCAGAGAATGGGAACAGAACACTAATATTGAGGGGGGTGAACTGAAGCGAAAATATTTCTTCTTTTTAGCCCATCGTCAGTGTAAATTGAAGACTCTTGCTTTTAACTGTGCCACACATAAGAATGGCAGAACTCCGTAAGACAAACAAGGTTTAACTAATTACGTTGACTTAGCAGCCAAACTATAAAACTTGATTTTCTAATGGTCTGACAGGGTTCTCATGGCTTCATAAAAGTGAGATGCATTAAAGGTTTTCACAGGCTACTCAGGTCATATATATCTCTGATATCAATCTAATTTGCTATCTATGTCTTTAAAAGTCAGACTGTCTAAGAAAGAAACATAATGAATAAAGCAGTCTTCAGAATACCTCTGAATAAAATTAAAATCACTGGAAAATCTTTTGTAGCAAGAAATGTGTTTTGTGGAATTAAAGAAGAAATAGTTCTTCCAAAAAAATGGATCACGTTAGTAGCATCAAAACTGGGCCATCTGGAGTTGAGTACTGCATTGTCCTCCCATCCACTTGCTTGAGGCTTATAAGCATCATAATCATAAAGCCATGCTTCTAGAGGGAATAGAAACTGCCCCAGGTAACCATGCTTCTGTTAAACTAAGATGATTTAGACCTCCAAAGTAAATAGGCCACAGCTATTACAAGCTGAAGAAATTAGGATAAGATAAGGTAATACCAGAAAGGTAACCTCTTCAACAATTTGTAAATGAAGAGCAATATATGCACTCTTGTGGAGATTTTCAAGGACACAAAGAAATTTGCAACCTGTAACAAAACTATCTTCAGTTCACATTGGAGCAGGCAACATAGTGCAGGACTGCCAGCAACATGGTATTTCTCTTTCCTTAGCCTTGAGAGGATTTCACTACCAGCCTTTTTTTTTTTTTTTTCCTTTCTAAAATTAAATGGCCATGAAATGGTCTCTTACTGCAAACAGTGAAAAAAAATCTCAGAGAATCCTAAGGTCGGCAAACCAGAAGAAGAGAGACTCTAGGTTCAGCATGATAGGCAGGTAAGACAGATTTCCCTACAAGATAGCATACATTTTGACAGCTTCTCCTCTCAAAATCTCATCCTAGGTCTGATCTGCTACTCCCTAATTACCTATCTTGTTTTTCATCCCCATTGTTCCCTTTCTCAAAATCCAAGTTTACTGCATCTCTTTCTTATTGTTTTAGAATAGTTTGTTCTCTGATAAAGCAGGGCCTACATTTTTTTTTTCCCTTTTCTCATTTTCTGCTAAGCCACAGTAAGCTGCAATTGGAAATCACGTATAATTCAGCTAGTTTAGAAGAGTTATGTATCGGTAAGTATATATAACTTAGTTTGGGTAAGGTGTTATTTTAATACACTTTTAATATACCACAAGAATATTACCATTGCCACATTTACTCAAGCCATCACCAGTAAGAGAAAAGCCACTTCTTACATTCAACACACAGTCCAGTTAATTGATGGCACTCAACCATCCGCAAGGACAAACTTGCTTCTAATGCATTCGTTAGCTGGGTTTTGAGATCCCAGTACTAGAGACTGTAATGGAAAAATCTGACACATCTGGCTATCAACAGCTCTGAGACTGAAAGTAAGCACAGACAAAAAAAAAATAAAAAAAATCTACCTAAAGATTTTCTCTGTAGTCTCATCTATTTTAAAGTATAGTAGCAGGGAAAACAAGAGAAAAAGTGTTCCTGATAAAAAATATATATATTTTCTGAATAGCACTGTCTTCTCAGAAGAAAATATATGCCTATGTTTCCATAAAAACTTCAGGAGACAAAATCTTCTATTTGCCCCAAGAACGGAATAAAGGGCCCAAATTACATATATGTTGTTCCAGTTTTTATGTTCATGTATCTCCCTTGGTATATGAGCATTTTTCTGTAAACAGACTAATGATGACATTAATCAGGACCAAAACACGCAATCATAGCAGATTATTTTATCTTTTAACCTAGTTACAGGAGAACCTTTGTTAAGAGAAAGTGTTATTTAGAGGTCCACAGTAGTTTAAACCTTTGATCACTACTTATTGTCAGATTAAATAGCTAATTTATTTTTACTTCAAACATCAGATTGATTTGATATTTATTGCCTGGAAGCAGATTTGAACTGATAACACAATCTTCTGGGAGAAACATGAATCTGTTCTACAAAATATGGTGAAACGATTAAAAAATGAGTTTGATATTTTTTAATACTATACCAACACTGCAATGTTCCCAGATATTGGAATACTGCCAGAAGAGCTTAGTATGTCACCTGCAAAGCAGGCAATTCCAGTTCAGTTATTACTCTGCTTACCCAATAGTTAGACCATGACATCCCAAATATGCACTCATATCATTGACAGCCAGAGTCTCAGAAATGCCTTCCTGAACTCAAGATTTATCTGACCAGTTGTCCAGCAGCCTGAAAAATACCGTGTATTCTTTCAGCCACACAGACGCCTTCCTATTTCTTAGGTCCTTCTCCTAATTAAATTTCTAAATTCTGTTTTCCAACTAAGCTGCTGCAGATGTTCTCTCTTACCGAATTTTGGCACACATAAGCATCACAGCACTACTCCTTCAACCAACCCAAAGGAATTTCAGATAGCATTTGCTAACTAGAGAACTTGATTGTAGAGAAAAGTTGTTTAAAAAGTGATTATACAGGCAGAAAATCACTGAAGTTCATTGTGAGGAGTAAAGGAAGAGTCTTGCCATGTACAGCAATAAAGACAAAGCATGCTTAAGGATGACTTTCCTATATACATACATAATGGCATGATAGCCATTTAATCCCATCAGTCTTGAAAATGAGAAACAATAAATGTTAAATTAAAAAGAAACGTTCAAAATGCCTGCTCTGGCACAACTGTGTGTAGCAGTTAAATACAGTTAAAGGTAATGCTCCTGGTATTTCTCATGGCTTTACTTGTAAAACCATGGCAAAATAGAATACATTTAGAAATATAGTCAAGATATAACTTAGTAATTTTCCAAACACTGATTTTACCAGTAGTAGTTTTAGCATGCCCCCTATCACTACAAATCTTTGAGAGTGCTAAATGTAGTTACAAAGATAATGGTTAGTAAAATCAGAGAACCAGGATTACTTACTCTACAGGAGACATTTTTCCTAAACTACCTCACTATTCAGTGACAGTGCATGTTAGATTACTACAAGGTCCATGTCCCATTAAAGCTGGAGGTCCATTTGTAACTGACTTCTAAAACGATGACTTGATCTCTCTTCTTTAACATCTGCTTTTTGTTTAGCTTTTGGGTATTTTGTTTTTTTTTTTTTGTTTGTATTTGAGATGGAGAGGGATACTTCCGCATCCTACCAGAGGACTTAGAAAATGAATTGCCTGATCTTTATAAATGAGATTCTCTTTTCCAGACTGAATCACTAAATACTGTCAAAGAACACAGAGGGAAATGTTAAATACCATTATAGAAAATGTCTATGACTGGGATAGGGGAAAGGAGACATAAGTAAACTCCTTTTGCCATGCAAAGCTTACAGTGTTTTTCACTGTGTTCATGGTACCGAAGATGCTACTGACACTTGCTGCTATAGAACGAAGGCAGGCAAGAGCAGAACCTTTAAAAGCTCAGCTCGATTCCTCAGATGGGTAAATTAGCCAAGGTAGAGTGTTGCACTCAGGTAACTACTGTTTTCAAGACCTGAATTAACACTGGGATTACTGATAATTCTACATTCTGCTGCACTACTACATGAAATTTAATATCATATCTGAAAAGTCAGAATCATAAGATTACTGATGTGGCTACATTAGTAAACACTGGAAGTTTATGGCATGCAATAAAAAATGTAAATGCCTGGGAACAGAAATTATTTGCAGAGAAGACCTCAGCATTGCAAAGTGTGCCACCTCATTTTTTCATTCTATGTTATGGCTTCAATTTCCTCACACAAAAATTTAAATCAAAAGTAAATGCACAGAAGGCAAAGGAACAATATTAGAGTAAAACTGATGCAAGTGAAAAGAGAATTCAGGATCCTCAGTCTGACCTTTACAGCACCATACACCATTCTTTTTATATCTCAGGGAAAAAATAGCAGAAGCCATTAGGGATTCAGCTCTATTCTAATACAAATTGAACTCCAGCACATAAATACAGTGAGAAAAAGAAGAGTTTGGAAAAATGGGTCTGAGAAGCGCTTTTTTTTCTTCTTTTGTTTCTGAAGATATTTAAGAAAATATAGTCTCTATTACATCTATATACTAATTCTGATATGTGCACAATGGGCAAAGAATAGAAAAACTTTAATTTTCAATTTGATAAAAATTTTGGAAGATAACGGTGGAAAATTCCACAACATTGACTGTTTCTTTTCTACATGAGCCAAAGGAAGTAAATAAAAGCTTCTGTTCATGCACACAAAGACCACAAATGGCAAGGAACTGCCTTCCCTGACCATTTTCCATTTGCATATTCTCCCATTTCTTCCAGCAGTAGTTCAATGAAGAAAGTAACCTATGCATCTACAGTTGCTGCTGGTTTTCTAGGTGGCAAGCAGGCAAGGTTTTAGCATGGGTAAGCAAATTTAGATGGGTGAGCAAAACCTCACGATGAAAATTGGAAGAATCAATCTGTCTCCAGAGCATTCGCACACTTTGTACTAGCCCTAGTGCTCCAGTAGCCATGCAGTCCACCTGTCCAGAAACTTATCCTGGTTCTCAGGGAGCCAGAGCAGCTCCCTGACCATTTATTAAAGCTGTGGCTTTCACAAATTGGTTCTCTGCTTCCTGACAAAGCTGACTGCAGTTGCCTCTGTAAAGGATGAGAGTGGAAACCAGGACCTCTCTTGTCTGAAGTTAACAGGAATAATTTTTAAATTTTGAACAAGTTAAATAGCTGAGAAATTGGGCAGAGATACGTCTATCAGAATTGAATGTAGAACCCAGACTTCAGATGCTACAGCATTCACATAGACTTACACAAAGCCTTTAAAATAGTCAGGCAGGCATACCTGAGCTCTGTGCTGAGACGTGTATCACAAGAGAATATAGAACCTTCAAACCTGACTTCCAAGTACAAAACACAACATACAACTTTGAAGCAGTCACGTGATGATAACAAGTAGCTTGTAATATTCTCCATTGTTTGAAATTAAAAGGTAACATTCTATTTGCATACTCCAGTATGACTACAGAGTAGTCCTATAATACGTCAATGGAGTTAACCTCTCCTTTATGTTGATAGAAATGAAATCAGGATCTTTTCTAAAACTCTGTGATATTCACTGGCTACAAAATAAGAGTGCCAATATTATACAGAGTGGTCAAAGGGGGAAACAAGATATCAGGGGAACCTGCAGTTTTATGCTGGGGAGTTTGAACTATTAGACCTTCACGCTCTGACTGGTACAGTCTGTGGCAAGAATGTGCACTTATGAAAACTGATGAAACTCAGTAAAGTTGTACTGGCCCACTCTGTATGTGTAAAAGTCATAAAAATATCATTAAAAATGTATTGCTTAATATCCCAAGAAGCTTTTCCAATACAGTATCATTTGATTGACTGGTACAGCAGAAAAACACACAGACAGCTTGAGGAGAACAGTCTGGGAACGGCATATGCATGAGTATACCATCCATTTCAGCCAGTTATTTTTCCTCTATTTATTACAGTTGTTTCTCATTTGCAAATGAATGGCAATATATTCCATCATTTTAAATTAAATTTAGTGAATTTTAGCACTCATGAATTTCAAAGACAAATTGCAGCAGCTGGAGCCAGAGACTAAGAAAAATAATGTTAATGGTCTTAAATTATCCTGTAAAAAAAAAGAACAGAGATGTCAGTCCCTGAAAACTGCTCTTGTGGAAACTGTCATAAAAAGAATGGGAGGAACAGTAAAACACTATCACAAGTGGTTTTATTTCAAAGAACTGAAATTGAGTCTTCATGGTTCTTCCCCAGTGCTGAAAGTGAATTTCAGAATGTTATTACTCTGAACATCTAAACAATAGATTAACTTAACCTTATGGCTTCTTCACCCTTGCATACATTTCCCATTATTTCACTGAAAATGATAAAAAACTTTATTAGCTTTGTTTTCAGATGAAAATGGATTTATTAAGAATCTATGATGAGGATTTTGTAACAAAATTGTTTTTTTCATTTCTTCTATTACAGAGATCTAATAGAATTCTTCCTGTAATATCATAAGAGTATGAACAACATCTTATTTTACCAAGAAAGCATTAAAATTGCTAAGAATAAGCATTAAAAAAATATTTACAGTAATGACTGCATTTTTTTCTGGAACTCTAAATTAGTGTCGCAGTAACCTGAACAAGTGAACAGAACAGGAGAATGATTTTTTTTCTTCCTTTTTTTTTTTTTTTTTTTTTTTAACTTGCCAATAAACTTAACTAAACATTTGAGCTAATGAAATCTAAATGTCACCTACACCTAACACTCAAGGGCGAGAGTCTTCTCTCAGAAGGTGTCTTTCTGCCATCTAAAAGGTCTGGAATATTTATTTACAGGTTCCTCACAAGCTTTGCTTCTGGCCAACATTTTCCAGGTGCCATTATTCTGGGTGACAAACAAAACTGATTTTTGAAAAGCAGACTTAGAAATTCTAGCAGCAGGCAGCATGTCAGTGGAATGTTAGAAGAAAGATGGGCCCCAATACTATACAGAGTATGGATAGTGCTGTATTCCATACGTCAGCCCCTACTAGGTTGACAAGAAGCAAAGAGCCTCTCAGGGTTTATCTTCTTGGGGAGTTCATAATTTGCAGTGTGCTAACCATTCTGCACTAGTTCCTTCCACAGACAAGTATTATATTAAACTGGGATCTTAACAGCTGTTCCACATGAGTTATTTTAAGACTTCTCCCAATCACCTTGCTGTGTGCCATCTCAGATATTCTCACCACCTTACATCCTCTTTCCACCAAGTCAGCTCATATAAATGGTCCTTAGTAGGACCATTTAGCCCCATTAGGACCATTAAGAGTCTTAGATCAACCTGGAATTACCCCCAAGTAAAAGGACTCTTTGAAATGAAGACTGGTTTGCATTTGTAGAAACACCCCTAATTTATACTAATAGTTAAGAAATAACAACAAACAACTAGAGACAACAGAAAACTGTTGGTTTTCTACTAACGCTACTTACATGAAAACAATAAACTATATATTTGAATAGAGTTCAAGTACTGTAGGAACTTGAGCTAGCCTGAGTTTACAATCTTTCTATGCCCCTTACAATTTTGATTGCATTATAATTTTGCCAGATATTTATAAAATAACTTCTGTTTCTCTAGAGCACATGGAATTAGAGCCCTTAAATGGATCTTTATATCCACTGATGAGATAAACAGTTAATGAAAACATATATTTACTGACAGGTTAAAAAAAAAAAATCTATGTACACAATTACACCCATTGTAAGATTTATAGTTTACACACAGCTTATGCACATATTAATTTGGAACATCGGTGAATTTAGTTCAAGTAGTTCAGAGGTGTGACAGAAGTCTATAATTTTCAGGAGACAGCAGTTTCTATTACTGACATTCTTCCTTCCCTTGCATCTGCCAACGACATGATTCTCTTGGAAAGTTACCCACTTGTTTGGAATGCTGCTGCATTTATCTATTAAATTCACTGCTTTCTGTCCACCTTTCTGACAGCTTCCTCTGTATATTTTAAAAGTTTTGTACGGTTGTGGAAATATTCATCTTCATGTTATTAAATTTAAGATTATTTAATTTGAGAACTAACATTTAGATAACAAGTCTCCCATGTTGCCTTCTATATCATTGGCCTTGATTCATGTCTACCAAAACCAACAAACTCCTCAAGCAGATAGACAACAGAAGGATAAGACCCTTAGACAATATAAATAGGGTGTGCTTTCTCTCTAACAGTGGCAAAACTAAAAAGACATTAGTAGGAACCAAATCAGATGCCTTGGCTATCAAGATATATTTTAAATGTCATTTTTCCACTGTTTTGTCCATTATCTTCTATATACATATGCATATGTACATACAAATATATATGTATATATACATAAATATATATATATATATTTCTTAGACCTAAGCAGAAAGTTTCTAGTTTTAGATTTTGAAAAACTAGTCTTCATACACTCATAATCTCAGACCAGTTATTTGGAATCCACTAACCCATAATGAAGAAATCCTTCCTCTTCCAAACAAACCAAATTCATTATTTATACTTTCACACCACCATCATTAATTCTCAGTGTGAATGAAGTATGGTTTAGGGCAACAAATATTCAGCATATGCTTTGTGCATTATTTTTTCCCTAAAATGCAGATCTACATTTGTGTAATTTCTCATCTGCTTTTGAGTTGCTTCAGCTCTACCATCTGTGGGGAAGCAAGCTGCTTTATCAACAAACATTGAGCTATATTCTCAGCAGAAATATATATATATATATATATATATAATGAATGGCTTTACTAATAGGCTGTCTGAATTAGCCATTATACAAGCATCTACTTTTGCCTGGATAAACACACACACACAGAAAAAAAAATGATTGTTTATAATCGTAAGTAATGTTCTAGTTCTCTCTTCCCCCAAAAAAATGATTCTGAAAAATAAGAAACAAAATTAGTACATTCCTTTTCACATTTAATACTTGTTTATTTCTACAATATGTTCTCTAGCTTGTGCACATCATCTTGAAAAAAAAATCATAGAATAATTAAATCTTGAAAGATTAATTCCTTTTTCAAATATTTTTATTTTTTTCTTAACTTTTTATGAAAGATAATGACAATTTGCATTATAAAAATAGGGATTTTAGGAAAAGGGTTTTTTCTTTTTAATGCTATGCATCAGAACAAATTGGTCAATCAAATCTTCTTTCTCAGAGAAAAAAGAAAACTTCAACATCCTGTGGGCCAAAGAATTTCCCAAAACATTTTCCAAACAAGCAAATACGTACATTAAATTAAAGTTCACAGTGAAAGCTTCAGCTGTGAAAAAGAAAACCAGAAACTTCTTATGAAGAGAAAGTTTTTTGAGCTTAGCCACTTCTCCAAACAGACTACTGAATGAAGGGTCACTCTCGACAGACTTGGTAGTCTTCTTCTGCCGTATATTAATGATGCATAAGTTTAGATGTGAGATTAATTTACTCAAGTGACAATGCCACAGATATTAGGAGCAAATATTGTGCACTTAAGATGAGCCATGCCTATGTACAGTCTTAGAACCAAATAATGCAATTAATAATAAAGATGTGTTTCTCTCAGTGGATTTAGTGGGAACACCAGAAGAAAACCATAGGTGGTGAAAATGAGATTGTTCCATGGGAAATGCTTGAAACAGTAGGAAGGGTGATGAATGCAACAGTAATTATACAGGAAAACTCTTAGGAAAAAAAAAAGTTATGAATGCCTCTGAGAAAAAATGTTCCATTTCAATTGAAAACTGAAGGTACACAAACATGTCAAACCTTCAACAATATTTTTGGTATTTTTTGCATTTGGTGAATCAAAAATCCATTTCTAACACTCTAAATAAGAAAAAAAAAAAAAAAGGTTAGAAAGGCCTATGGTTCTCTCAAAAGAAGTCAAAGTTGAAGGCTGCCTTAGAATTTTTCACTATTTTAAGTGCTACTCCCTGAAAACCAGTACCTAAGCGCGCACACAGACCAAGTTAATTGCAGGGAATAAACACAGCCTGCAAAACCTGAAGATAGAATCCTGGCTACCCTGAAGTCAATAGCAAGCAGCCTACTGCCTACCCTGCTCTACCGTATTTGTACATTAACGAGAACACTAGGCTGATAGGCAACCTGCTCGTCTATCTTACTTTGCTGTATCCGTACATTCAAGAAGTACCCAGACATATGGCTTCTGCTGGAGAAACCAGTGCTGATAATGAAATCAGGCAAAGTATAACTTCTACCAGTGGAGGATAAGGCCTGTGATTTCATAACTTATTTTTTTGAACAGAGAAATATAGTCTTTAATTGATTGGCAGTGAAAAATCACAGGCTGAATTAGAACACCCCTATAAAAAGTTTCATCTTAGGATAGACCATCCACCATTACAGGTGTTCAGAATTACTGACAATGACAGTGTTGTGTGCAAAGGGTAGAGGCAAGGTAAGGTAAGGAGAGGAAGGGCGGTATATATACTAAGGTACAAATATAAATACAAGTACATTAGCAGAAAATTCAAGCCATCTCAGAGTGGGACACTCTCAAATTAAAACCAGCATCATCATACAATACCAAGCAAAGATAGGACCTCAAAACATTTATGTCTTTAGATAAATCAGGGAACAAAAATGCATTTCAGCCAGCTACTCCTCCTTACACAGACCCTTCCCTAACTAGCATCCCCGAATTGTCATATGAAAAGCAGAAGAGGAGACATATCAGAAAGCCTGATTTATTTATTTTTAATACAATATTTAAAGTGAAAGGAAAGACTTACTAGAAAGTGCTGACAAGCATTAGGGTAGAAGCAGAAGGGTGAGAAAGAACATTAACCAAGAGATTAAAAGAAGCTACATACAAGATCACTTACATTTCTTCACTGCTCAATTTCATGGTTGTCTTTTGCATTCAATAGTAATTTTAATTTGATACTACTCATATATAAAAAAAAAAAAGTAGTTCTCAACTGGCAGATACCACTGAGAGAAAAAGGAACTTCACAAGCTTAACTGACAGAAACAAGTCTACCTTGTTGTTTCCAAATTGAGCGCTAATTGGCACCAGCTTTAAAAAAAATGGAAAAGGAAAAAAGGACAGATCTCCAACATGAAAACCGAGATGTACTGCTGAGAGACTTCAGCTTGTTTAAAGACCTGCTGAGGTAAATTCCTAGGAAGCTGTCATGAGGAGAATGGTACCAGGAGAAATTTTTGTTAAAGAAAATTTATCAAAAGCTCACAAAGACTGGGAAATTCAGAAGAAGTCCTCCTTGGCTATACAAGGAGCTTCTCAATAAAACACAAAAAGAAACAGCCAGAAACATGGGCAGGCAACAGAGGCAGAGTTAAAAAGCACTGTTTGGATACTTAGGGGGGGGGAAAAAAAAAAAAAATTGAGGCCAAAGCCCAGCTGGAGTTAAACCTATAAACAGACACTAAAAGTAACATGAAGCGGGTCTACAGGTAAGCCAATTACAAAAGGAAGCTGGGGAAAATGAAGGTCTGTTGCTGGATGCAGGAGACAATCTGCTGACAGATGAGACAGCAAAGGCTTAAATAGTCAATAATTTTTCTGCTTTGAAGGAAAGTGAAGACCCCACCTACACCTCCAGATGAATCAGCACATTTTGGAAAGGAGGACAGCTAACAGAGAAGAGGCAACAGGTTAGAGACTCCATAAGGAATTCCCTGCATTCTAATCCATTAGGCTGGCTGGGATTCCTGTAAGAATGCTGAAAGGTTTGGCTGAAAATTCTCTTAGTTTACCAAGACTAACACTCCTGTCAGCCATGTTCTCAGAAAACTGAGAAAACTATCCACAGTAAATCTAAAGATAAAAAGGACATGGATAGAAATAAACCTGAGACCAAGATTCCCAGTGTCTCCTTCAGAAATTATCACAAAGATGGGTTTCGAAGAAGAGAGATGTATCCCTTCTTAAACAAACAGTAAGACAGGCTGGAAATTGGAGAGCTGGCGTGAAGGCAGCAGCTGAAATGGTGATGTGCAGATCAGATCAGATGCAGTAGATGACTCATTTCTTCAGCCTTCTATGGTGTCTAGCATGCATAGTTAATTCATCCTCCAACACCTGCATGCTAAAAATGTCACATTTAGTGTGCACTCCAGGAACAGAGAAGATTTAGGATATTTCTTACTCATTTCTGTGGCTTTAAGGCAGGGAGATGTTACTTTAATTTTGATAAGAGGAGGAACAAAGAACTTTACTGGGAGAAATAATTCTTATGTCAGTACTGAAGGGTAGTAGCTCAGAGTTAGTTTGTCACTTTCCTCCCAGCAAATCTGGATACAGATCACTCATCATGCTGATCTTTTTTTTTTTTTTTTTTATAAAACCTACAATAACCACATCTTAAAAAACAGTTTAACAGTAATTACTTTCACCTTTCTTTATAAATGACAGTTTGATTTTAAACAGTTAGAGCTTTTTAAAAGCTTTCTGCCAGTGAGGCAATCTGTGACCAATCACACTCACTTGAGTGTCAGTGTGTAAGATACAATGTATTAAGCTTCTGCGAAATAAACACTTGCAAATTGTACACTGGATGTTATTTATGCATTTGTTCTCTGAAACACGCTGTAATGCTAAATGTAGCAGCGTGAGCATATGAGCTAGTGTTCATACAGCCAGATTCAGCTGCCTTTAGGGAGTATTGCATCTGGATTCTTTATGAAGTACTGCAAATGACCAAGAGCAGTAAGCTTACATGCCTAAAAATAGAATACCTCCTGCTTCATTTCAGGAGCTATCGTTATGCTGTAACAGACTTCGGTGATGTCTACATAACATTGGCAAGCAACCACTGACCTCCCCCCTTAAGATACATAAAGAACAAGAACTATGGCTGCAACAAATTGTCCTACAAAACAAGCAGAGGTGAGCAGGACTCCCTTTTCTGTTGGAAAAAAATAAATGCATCTTCTTGAGTTTCTACAGTAAAAGGTAAGCCAAAGAAAAGGACTGAGTGACACAAGTATCACCAAGAGAAATTAAAATTTCAGCATCATCCAGGCAAGAATCAAGGGGAATTACTAAATGAGGATTGTTCACAATCAGCATAATGGTTTCATTCTGACAGCAGATGAGGCATCATTTCTTGGGGATAAAAGAGTCGGCGTACTGTATCAATATCATCACTGCCACTACTGCACTATTGCAAAAATGCCCCATGACATTTACTGAGCTGGATATCCACTCTGCCAGGCTACCGTATCAGGTTCCCTGTAGCAATAGACATCCCCAGAAGGTATTCGGATTAGGTGGGCTCATTTGCTTTTTCAAATTGCCCAGTCCTCCCCATTAACTATAGAAAGAATAAGGCAATGAACTAAGATAAGATATGTAACTTTAAGATGGATAACATTTAGAGGTATTGTCATCTACCCTAAATGAATATTAAATGAATACTTATCCCAAGATAAAGAATAAACTAAACTTGTAAGGGTTTCAAATGAGGTAAGAGAGGGTGGATAGGGTCATGCATGGAAACAAGCTCAAGAGAAGGTGTACTTACATTAAATATTATAGCTATGATGGGATTATTAAATATTATAGCCATGATGAGTTATTTGAAGACAGCACACATGAAATGGGATCAAATCCTCTTAACTCCATTCTACTCCACAGAAACTTTCAGTGAATTTTAACAACTTTCTACTAAAACTGAACAAAGACTGTTGGTCCCCTTTTGGCTCTAATAGCAGAGCACACTGTCTGAATAAACACTGGCCTCAAAAGGACAATATCTTCTATTAAAGTTCTTTAGTGACTCCACAGAGATAACGCTCAGGCTACTCAAAAATTATTTCGATATTGAAGGCTACGTATTGGCACTAGAATCAGAACAGGACAAAACAAGGAAAGACAATCACTACATATTGCTATGTCATCAGGAATGCAAAAACTGAGCAAAAGATAATATGATGTCTTGTAGGTCATGTCAAAAAGTTAATGAAATGGAGGATAAGACTCAAGATTTGTCATTTCACTTATGAGAGGACAAAATTAATGGAGCACCTTGGAGTATTCTGAGTCAAGGACAAATACACCACCACTACAGCAAACAATAGAAATACAGATGTCAACAGGCATGTGGCAACTACAGGCAAAGAAAACCTACCCAAAATCATGTAAAAGGTTTAAAAACACCTTTTGGCAGATTTTAGAAAAAAGTCAAGAAGTAGCAATAACAGAAAATCTGAAGAGAATTAGATCCTCCCTAGCAGTCCTCATATATGTCTCCCAAACCTGTTGTGTATCCGTTATAACAAGCAGTTAAAGCATGATCTTAAGATCCACCTACTACTTATTCTTGACTCTTCAGGATTCTTTTTTGTTTTTGTTTGTTTGTTGTTTTTTCTTTTTTTGTTTGTTTTTAGTTTGTTTTGTTTGTTTGTTTGTTTTGGTTTGTTTTGTTTGTTTGTTTGTTTTGGTTTTGGTTTGCTTGTTTTCAGATTATCCCTACAAATCCTCAGAGGAAAAAGCCTGGTTTTAAAGAAGACTCACAACTTCTTTCCTTTTCATTCTGCATCTTTTGGGGCAGAATCAGACCATATTACCTTGTTTGTTTTAACTTGTCTGGAGGACAAGACAGATGTGTGAAACAAGCAAATTATAAAATATAAGAGCCCCCCTTCCCCTTTTGAGGCATTATGTCATGCTAAAGCATCTTATGTCTTTTCACTAAAGATAAGCAAAAGAATAAAGATGAAAAAAAAGGAAAGAGAAGGAAACAAACATGCGTAGTCCATATATCTTGACAGTAAAAGAAAACAATTCCTCTGCTGCTGTCTAAAGAAAGCCTGAATTCAGTAACACACTTTAAAAGGAATGTTAAGTTGGTATGACATTGCCAACAGAACCTAGATCAGAAAGAGTAAAAACAGAGATCATCTATTCTGAACTATTTTAAAGCTTTTATTATAAACTGAGTATAGAAATGGCCTCTAGAAGAAGAACAAAACAAAACAAAAAAAAAAACTTAGCATGTAGACCTACAATTATTTTTATTTTTTCCTAAAAATAAAAAAATAAAAAAGCATTTCTCAGGGACTGTAATGGTAAATTTTCTCCTTGAATGAGTTTTCATGACAGTGTGAAATGCAGCAGAATATAATAGTCATGTCACGGATATAGAAAAAAAAAAGTCATATGGGGAGAGAAAAAACTCCTTCAAAACTGCCTGTGCTTCATTCCTTAAGGAGGCTGTTGTGAAAGTATATCTGATATCACCTGCTGTCCAGAGACCTTCTCAGAACATAGAGAGAAAAGGTAACAACCTCTTTTCAGTCTTGATCTCATTTTTATTTGCTCTTCACGAAGGAATTTTTATATTGAATCATGGAAGGACATAGGACATCATCATAGGACATCATCATGTCCTATCATTGTTGGACAAGGGGTAATGGTTTTAAACTTAAAAAAGCTCAGTGAGGCACTGGACCAGGTTGCCCAAAGAAACTGTGGATGCCCCGTTCCTGTAAGCGTTCAAGGCCAGCCTGGCTTTGGGCAACCTGGTCTGGTGACATTATAATAGACATTAGACATGTGCCCCCATGGCAGAGGTTTGAATTAGATGATCTTTAAAGTCCCTTTTAACCCAAAGCATTCCATGATTCTATGAGAAATAGCAGGCCATGTGTGATTTCATGGATTTGAATGAGCATCAATTGAATTTCACAGAATTATGGACTTTTACAGATAGATGTACACATTAAATGGGATTAACAATGGGATGTTGTGCAATGAAACAAGCATCTTCACTGTTTCTAGAAATTATTGATGAATGTTAAAAGTTGTGAATTCTAGTTCAATACAGGTAAGTATTTCCAAGACAAGTAAATTCATCAGCAAGACATACTTCTGAAACTCCTAAATCTACAGGAAAACAATAATGATGAACAACCAGCAAGTCTGGCAAGAGCAAGATCATTTATGAAGCTTCTTCTCCAATCAGTTACCCATGAAAACTAGTTCAAAACAGAACATCTCAATAGGCATAAAAATTGAAAGTTCCAGATGGTAAACATCAGCAAAATTCATGTTAAAAAAAAAAAAAAAATCTCCTGAATATATTTCCAAAGCTGGGAAGCATTTCAGCATTCATTTGCTCAAAAATACTTGTCTTTCCTAAGTCACTTACATTCACAAAATAACAAGTGATAAATAAGAAAGGGATGGTCTTGCTCTATGTGAAATAATAATAAACTATTTCAGCACTGCAGACTCCAATGCTCAGCAAGTCACTGTTAAAGTCACTTTTATGCTTGGCTTGACATTCAAGACTCAAGTTTAAGTATATTCTACTACTACAAAAATAGAATCCTATTTGTTATCTCACAGAGGTCTCATGAATGTGCTAAACAGGACTAAATTGGGATTCGCCAAGCTGGATGGGTGCAGACAGCTGTATGTGCATTCTGCCCAGGCCGAGATGTGCCAGAACATGAGCCAGCTCCAGCATGAAAACAACAGAACCACATTATCATGGCTCTGAGCTGGAATTAATTTATCTACCTCTCAACATGGCTTAAAGTTTAAAGAATCCTTCTGTTTATTTGATTTCTAAATATGATTTGTATTGGCAAACACATAGTAGAAAAGCATATTGCAGTAGTTTCATTTCATTAAATAGTGAAAGGATAAAAAAGTCAATTTAACCATAAATCTTAAAAAAAAAAAAAATCCGAAGGGGTGGCTATCACAATGTTTCTATTTAAAAAAAAAAAAAAAAAAACTCGCACCAGTTTCTTTAGCCAGTGAGCTTTCTCCTAACCGCAATTATATAGCGCCACCACTAATACAGCGAGGCACATCATAAAGCATCATTAGTCATATGGCTATCTCTTGCAAGCTGTTCAAGACATTGTAGATGTAGGATGAGCTAAATTTGGCTGAAGATCTTGGTTCTGCTCATTGGAGAACAGCTTCTCAGGCCAATATTTTGAATGGAACCAATGGCTTCCATTGGACAACCAACTCCTTTTCGATGAGGTTAAGTGCCTAAATCCCTGTCTTCTCCTTAAAGTGTACAATTAAAAATCACCATGAAGAAAGGGCTGATTTTTCAGAAACAGAAAATGTAGCACTCACTAATTTTAAGAGAAGTGACAGCACCTGTAAAATCTTTTTCCTGCATTTGTCATATGACTTGAAAACCTCCTTCAAGCATTCTCTCAAGGATTTCATTTTTGTATTAAAAACTGTTAATTTCAGTAATGTTTCAGTTTGATACATGTATTGTTCCATTTTCCAGAGGGGTACAGATACTTCTCAATTGCTGCAGTGGCTTCAAATGAGATGTATCTGAGGCTCAATATTTCCTCAACAGTAGAGAAATCAATTCCCACTTCTAGAATGACTCAGAAAATTCAGAATAACATAATGAGAAGGATAATTGGTTATAATATAGGCTGATGGTGCTTATTTCAGGAAAAAGAAACCAACTTTTCAACAGTGAACAAGCAGACAACTGTGAAACACACTAAGAAAGACCAAGGGGACTATCTAGAAAAAGTATTCAATGTTCATTGTAGTATTATCATTGTATTAAATGCCTCCAATTTACTGTTTGACAGGTGAATCATTTAGAATTAACATTTTTTCCTCCCTAACATGTTAATTACTGATAGTTTATTTTTCATGTTTTTCTTGAAAAATACATCTGAACAATGGTTATAGCCCTGTGTAATAAAGAATAGTAAGAAGTTAGCCCTTAATTCAAAGAAGTAATGCTGCCAAAAAACGAGCCACACAGGGAAGCATGGAAAAAAATACAAGATCAATCACAATTTATACTGTAAAGGCAGTATCATCTTTCTTAATCTTAATCTTAACATCTTTCTTAATACCATCTTACTTTTTCAACTGGGAGGGTGGAGGGTGTTAACGTTAGGGGGAATTAAAAAATGAAAGGCTAAGGGAAGTTTAAAGGAGTGTAATGAAGGAAAACACAGGACGGAAAAAAGGGAAAAGAGATAACTGTGAGATGAAATAAAGGAAAAGAATTTGAGACAAGACTGGGAAAATTATGACTGCTGGACTGCTATTAGATTTCTGTTCTATATAAAGCCGAAAGCATCACTCAGATGCTTTTTTGTCTTGTAAACCTGACTGTTGCAGTGAGAGTATCGTGATTGTTAAAAACAAACAAAAGCTCCCACATAGCTCAGGAGTATCTTTTCTCCAAGAAAACAATGACTGATCAGTGTGCAGAAGCGATAGGCCTTCCCTTTATTAATAAATAACTCACTCTACCTACAAATGAATGTAGGGTTTTTCCAAACCCTGTAAAAAAAAAAAAAAAGCAAATAGGTTAAAGACTTAGGTTGTCAATCATATGCTGTTGGAAAGGTGAATATAATTGAAAGCGTAATTCTCTAGGAAAGACTTTACTTTCCAGTATAGCGTACTTTGCTTAGACTGTTTTTCCAGCACTCTGACTCAACTGTCTGCAAACATTCAATTATACCCTGCAGCTATTTCCAGAGAAATAAACAAGGTCAGCCTTCATTGGCAGAAACTTGAAATCATACAAAATGCTTTTGGCATTCGTTACTTGCAATCAACTGTTTGAGTACAAATAAGAATTCAGCACAGCATGAGCAGCAAGAATATGCGGATCGTTATCCTGTTCAAACCAGAACAAAGATATAGTATTCTAAAAATTTAAAGGGTTAAATGCAATAGATATGCTCTCTCTACAGAATATAACACACAGAGGATGTTTCCTAAACATTAGGCTGCTGAGATAGGAGTGGACTATAATGCATCAGGTATATTCTATTTGCCTTGCACTGTAAACAGTAAATTGCCTTAATTCTAAGCATGAAACATGTAGCTAGATACAATATTCCCTCTTCACATACAACCCGTTGTGAATATCACAACTGTGTTAAGCAGTTACCTTCAGCAACCTTAGTTCAAAACTGTCAGTCTTGTTTATAAAGACCTACATAAAATACAGGAAACACTGCTTTCTGTTCTGTGACTATAATTAAAATATAATATTTATGTCTGTTTTAAGCAAAAGAACCTCAAAACATGGACCATCTCTGCAATCAAGGTAGAAGAGGTCTAAAATGAGGACTATAATTAAACAATTCCATTTTCCATTAGCTGAAAATCTGGTATGTCACACTTTATAGTACATGGCATTTTATAATGTACAGCAAAGACTTTTTAAGAAAAGAACAAAATGTAGGAGCTGAAAATAAAATAAAAAAAATATATGTAAGGCACGATCCAGAAAAGACTTCCTACCTAAGACCATGCATATTGCACAACATCAGGGATTCATGCACAGTGGAACAACAGGTACATATTTTTTTTGGCTTACTGAAAAGATGTGCCAATGTTAAAGCATGGAAGGCTTGGATCTTAAAATGACAATCTTATAGGGAAGCAAAGACAAAGACAATTCAGGACCCCACAAACTTAAGGTGGTGATTTCCACTACATATCTTTATAATTTGGTTGCAGCTCTTTAGCAAGGTATATTCTGTTTTCCTTTTTAAGACTAAAAGACTAGAGCAACACACAAAAATTCTCTCACAAAAAATAAGTATCATCATTTCACTGCTATGGATTCTCCAGAATCAAAACATCTGCTATAAGCTACAAAATTGTGGACTTGTATCAGATCTACATTGCAAAAATAGTTTTCGCGCTTTAGATGATACTGCAGTCATGGTAATTGTTGAACAAGACTGCAAAGATTACTTCTGCTTATTACTCAAAAGGAGAGAGGTCAATATTTGCCTGGGGTTATCATGCTGTTTGGTTCTGAACACTGTGATATTCTCCTATGGCTTCAAAAAAACATATAAGAAAAACATATAAGACAGATTTGAATTGCGGATTAAAATAGGCCCAACTACAATCTTTACTATTCTAAGTGATTTCTACCTTAAGGTCTTCAGTGCTAGTGGAACTACAGAAAAGCTATTCAAAAGTTCATGTTTGAAAATATTCAGAAGTTAGTTCAAAGAGTAGGAGTAGCTGTGTTGGGGAATAACAGCAATTGTACGTACACATTTGTTTACAAGGCACCCATCGTGATGTTTAGGATGTTTCTTTTAAAAATGATGCTAGATCTAGTACTTTACAGGCCAACAGAAGTTTGGTCCTGAGCCTCACCAAATAGCTAGCAACACATCATCATATGTATCTCTGTTTTTGCATGCTTCTCCTTCTAGTCAGGTCAGAATATCACCTTGAAAGCATTTTCCTTTCTTCAGTAAATAGTTAAGTATTCCACAGGGATCTCAGGTGTTTGTAAGCTAGCTGAGGGAGGGCAGTATATCCATTTCTATTAAAGATGATTCTCCTACCATCTCCAGCCTTAATGCCAAAGACTAAACACAATGTCTTAGTCCCACTGTGTATGTATGACTTCGTTCAAAGGTTACACTGCATCTTTGACCTCAAAACAAAAAGAGAAACTTTAATACTGGCTTTTTCATTTATAGTAGAACATAGATATTAATTACTCTTCTCACAAGATCTTATCAAATTCACCTAATTTTTGAAAAAAGGCCAAGTTAAAGAGTTGGATGACAAGTAAAGAATATCACCTATACTGATGGGAAAAAGGGAAGAAAAGAAAAAAGAAAAAAAGTGGCATATAAATGAACCTTTACCTTGTTAATTCAGAAACAATGAGTATTTCTTCAAGTGTACACTTTGCAGAGCTCCATCCTGTAGGTGTCAGTCGTACCATGCCCTCAGCTGTATGCACAGTGCCTTTTACTCCTATAATATTCTACAGACAAAAAATAAAAATTCAAGGCGTGCTTCAGAAAAGCTTTCCAAGCTCCTAAAACATTATCCTCTCTCGACCAATTTTATGAATGGTAATTTGTCTTCTTCACACTCCTTGTCAGCCTGTCTTCTTGCAGTCATACAACAGCTTGTCAGATTCACCACAAACAGATGAACAAATGTTGAATCTAAGGCACTTGCCACCTATAGAGAGAGACAGAACTCAAAGAGCAGACATCCAACCTACTTTTTGTGAAGCTGTGTTGCAGAGCTCTTTAAAAATATCAAGCCATTCCCATGCTTCCTCCTTTTTTCCCCATCCTTTGAAAAAAAAAAAAAATGCATTTCTAGCATACAATAATATATATATTTGTCAATGGACCAAACTAAATGTGCTACCAGAAGTCTTCCAAAACTTTACATTATGCCATACCATATACATTGGCAGTCTGTGCATTATATTTAATTAGCAGGAAAGCTAATAAAGATCACACAGAGCCCATTAACTTTAAATTGCTTCCAGGGGTAATTAGAAAGTATGTCAGCTCCCTTCTCTATATTTTAAAAGAACATTTTAATCCATTTCTGCAAAGGAAAAATAACAAAACCAATGAATGGATAAACCTTCTGATATTAATAATAATAATAATAATAATAATAAAAACAACCCTAGCCCCCAAATTAAAATGCTTCAGTCCCCTTAAAGCTTCCCTAGGTTACTGTGATTATATCTGTTCAGAGAATCTAAGAAGTCAAAAATTACTCTGTTGTCATTTCATATTATGTTCCTGTGATCTGCAAACTACCATCGGGGTACATCTTCACATTCTATTTTATTTGGCATGTCACAGGCTTGCTTTATCATACCAATGCAATTTCCAATTCTCACAATCTAAAGGAAAATACGCACAACTGTTCAAGCAGAAGTTCTAATACCCATCACCTTTGCCTTGGTATGAAAGAGGTGAATGAGCTAATCTTACACCAAGTTCAACTAATGCCATGACATTCCACTTACCATTAATTTATTTTTTCTATTGTATACATACAGCCTGTGTGGAGTAACAAGGGAGAAGGTACCTTTACACCTTTCCATCCTCTATTTCTCTCCTTTTCCATGCTCAGAGAGAGGAAAATCTGCTTCAGAAAGGAACTAGGTATTTCACAGGGTGTAGCATAGACTCATGCTGCTTCTAACACTGGTTCTCTTACTGCTTCTAGGGAGTCATTATTTTGAAATGTGTTTTGGTCGCACACTTTCCACTCATCTGACAAGTTCATCTGATCTATTACAATGATAGCTGGTCATCAGCTATGTTTAGGACTGGAAAGGGGTCAGGGTTCAGGAAATAGAAAAACATGTAGTTTTCCTCCTTTCATCTCTCCTTCCTCTTATAGGAGTGTACTATGAGTAAGATGCAGTCTTATAGCTTGTGTCTACAGTAACACAAGAGGTTTTTTTCCTTTTACTTATTACTAAGTTAGTAAAAGTTCGGGATCACCGGAGCTGGAAGCTAATTCCACTGGGGACTAGTGTCCCACTGCTAGTATAAGTCATGAATTTGCACACTCTTCTGATTTCAACAACTGCATTACTGAGTACCAGGTCTGCTTGCACCAAGGCAGAATGTATTAAATTGCCCCATCATTCTTCTCAGAGGAGCATTTTGTGCTTGCTATTGCACAGGAGAAGAAAAAAAGAAAAAAGAAAAAAAAAACACCAACCACCAACCAACACATTCATTTTATGATGCCTGATATCCGTCAGTGCGTAAAGGTCACCTTAAAAAATTCACACCTCAAATATATATACATAAAGAAAGGTTAGTAGCAACCAAGAGTTTAAGTGAAGGTAACTGTCACAAAAACTGACTGTCTAAATGATGTGCATAAACTATTTTCAGTTGCTTCAGTACACTCAGTGGATGGACTACAAGGAATCCAATTCTCCTTTTTACTACTTATGTATATACCCACTTCATAACCAACATTCTTTCCAACAGATGACTGAGATCTATTAAGCCTGAAATGCTGATCTACCATGACCTCAGATACATATTTCCATAGAAAACTAACCATTTTGTACTGATAACTTTAATAGCATTAACTTCAGCAATATTTAATAGACACCGACCTAGCTGACCAACACATTCTTACAGCTGAAGGTCAGTTTAAGAACACCACCTGACTGAGATAACCAAAGGACCATATTTATTACTCTCTTTCAATTTTAGCTATGCCTGCAAAGCAAATTTTATGAAGTTCTCAACAGTATTTCATGTGATGAGTATTTCACTCTGCTCTCCAAGATATTTATTTGGAAATGCTTTAGTGGGATAACATCACAAAATGAGACTGATGGTCCTCCTGTTTTCATCTTTACAGTCTGAGGAGGAATATTGGCAATCACATGCCGGTAGCTGTGGTCCCATACAAAAGTCATGTATCAGAAAACCACTTAATAATCTTTTCTACCAGTATCACTTTTTGTTACTCAAATAAAACATACTGTTAGTAAAGTCCAAGAAATGGAGACTGCTGAATGGTTTGTGAAAAATACATACATTTCCCATTGTGTACCCTACAAGTGCACATTTTTAAGTACTTTAACAACTAAGATTATTTATCTCAGTTTGCAGTGATAAATGTGGCTTTTCTGAATGATCTGACGTCCTAAATATGGAGCACAGTATTGTTAGTTATTTCATTTTCCTATTCTGTAAAATGATACCTTCTTACAACTGAAGGGTGCACCATATCTACATTTGTAAAATGGCTTTAAATCACTATATGGAAGAAGTTGTACAACTGCAGAACATTATTAATACTCTTTTCTACCTTTTTGCCATAAACATAGTGATATTAATTACAAAGGACAGTCAGAAGGCAACTAAAATTGATGATAAAGAGAGACTTCAGCATTACATAATCGATAAACATTTGTCTTCCTTGAAAATTACAATGGTATGAAAAAGATTGCTCATTTTAGCAATATGCTAAGTGCTGCAGACACAGAAATGAAGATTTAGGTAGTTGTATAGAACTTACCGAGTTACAGAAGTCACATTCTGCGAAACATGAGCTTTCTTCGTTTTTATGAATGCTATATTTAGCTATTGAATAGAGATGAAGATTTTCAAGGGTTTATAGCTTAAAGATGAGAGACTAAGCAGTATGCTGGGCAGTAATGTTAATGTCCACTTTCTGGAGCTAGTTTGGGGAAAAGGTTGTTCTGTGATCTAGCCTACCCAAAAGCTGCTCTTGTCTGTTTGGTGCTACAAAACGCAATGCAATGGAGTTTACAAGACTATTTCTCAGAAGTACAGTATAGTTACAAACACCATTTTTAGTAAAGTTAATTCAAGCTTCTGCCTGAATGAGCCATGGGTACCATATGTATTTTTGTTACAACCAGCCTCCACTTTTATTGAGTCATTCATAAGAGAGAAAAAAAAATCACTGTAGTTCTGAAAGCTGACTACTTATTCCATGTGTTGGGATGACTGCAGTTTCCACAACATTGACGAGTAATTGAAATTCTGCCTGCACCAGTCACTCAGCAAAACCTTTCAAATGGAAAGACAGAGCTCTTGAGAAAAGGACACAGGGAAACAATGCTGCTGAAGACACTCATTGTGTAAACATCCTTATATGTTTACATCTGAATACGTAGCCAGTGCTCTGTCAGTTGCTAACATTCAATGAAGCCCATAGGGAAGATGTTTTCTACAGAACTGATTACCTTATTACATGAAGGACAAAACAGAAATGAGGGCTTCAGTGGCCCTTGTTAACCAAGGGTGACACCAGAAATACCTTAACCAAAAGCACAATTCCCAAAGCCCAGACCTGGAATACCGTGGGATCACAAAAAAACACATGAACTTTTGAAAGAACACTTAAAGATTTTCCATCACAATGCCTGAAATCACATAAATCAATACCAAATGGAAAAGGACTAGAAGCATGCTACCAGTACTAGGTTCACATTCTGTACTTTCCTTGACTGCAACCGAAACACATGAAGAACAATGAAACCATTTCTGGAATTCTTCATCACAAACATTGACCTGAAAACCTACACCTTTAATTTTTTAATTTTTTTTTATCTTTTATTTCTGTACAATCAGCATGTTGAGGAATGGTAAGTTAATGCTTAATAGCCAAAACCATGCAGTGCTAGGAAAAGTGCAATCTAATATTATTTATGCCTGCTTTCATAGACCTTTCGAACAATTTTCATTTATCACAGTATTCAAAGCAAACAGACATTTTTCAAGCAACATTTTTTGAAGTTATATTGATCTATAACTTGATTTTGATGTTTATACACAGGCATGACATTGATTTATTTGGAGGACAGCAAGAGCTCAAAAACTGTTAGTTATAATTATTTCATGTAAGGAATATACTGCAGGTTATTTTCCACTGAAGATAAGAACATTGTTATCTAAAACCCTGAGACCGCTGACTGGCACTGTTCTGATCTCTACTCGTAAAAAGTTATCCTGTATCATTCCGTACATGGACATTGAATAGATGCTAGATAACACTACAGCTCTACACAACAGATTCTCTCTTATCTTGAACTTAATTCGTTTGCAGTTTGTGTGGCTGACAGACCATTTATAAAATAAAGACAAACACAAATAAATTAGACTGAAAAGTATGGCATGGTGGGTATAACAATAATAGTTTGCACAATGCAATCAAGATCTTACTACTAATCATCAGGGAAGTTCTTACAGAATGGCTAAATACATTAGCTTACTTTCCTTTGTCACGTTTTGGAGTTGAAATTTGTATTTCAAGCTGTTTGTCTGATCTAATATCCTCTGCAACTGATGGTTGATTCCAGCTCCGTCTCATTTTAATACAGTCTGCATGGTTGCATACAACACAACCCCACAGAATTCCATCCTAGACAGAAAACTCATATCTTCTCATGCTCTTCATTGACAACAGAGTGATTTTTTAAGAGTAGCATGCTGCTTATACTTGAGAATTCAATAAGAATCTAATGATTCGGTTTCAAAGACGCAGAGAACTTACATTTCTCTTTTACAACAGGTTATCTGTTGATGCCCAGCATTTATAAACTTAAAACCCAGGACTTTAATGGAAGGCACTTAATAACTTAAACCAATAAATAATAAAACCTCACTGGGGTTTTATTGGAAGTGGATTTTCAAAAGGGTAATGTAATTCTGAAACTTAGTTCTTGCCACCAGTCATGCAGCTACTTCTGAAGATGTAATTCCTTCTTTTAGTGAAAATCTAAAAAGTTTTCTATAAATCAGTATAGATTTAGTATTTAAACATTAGGCATACACAACTGAATAAGGAAAAAGCATAAACATTAATGTAGAAACAAACAAACAACCGGCATGTACTGTGCAGATGTCAGTACTCAATCTGCCTCTCCCATAGGATCAAAAGGATAAGAAATTTAAATGCAGCAACTGGTGAAAAGTAATTAAACGACTCGTGAGGGAAAGGTTGGAGTGACTAACACTTGCCTACAAATCTGTCTGAAGAGAATTCCAATAATTCACAACTAGAGTTCATCCACACAGTACTATCTATTTCTAGAGCAGCTCTCTCTTGCTTCTGTATTTTGTTTTTCACTCAAATGCTCATCTTTACAGAGAAACAACCATTTATAAGTGGTCAGGAATTGTACATAAATGGAAGTAAATTCATTTGAAAGTTGCATAGGTGAAGCCAAGCTTTGGCAGGAGAACTTTTTGGAGAGGAGGGATAGAGAAGGTCAGTTAGATCATGTCCTTGGAAACGCCATCTGATAATTTTTCAACTTGTCCTGGCTCACAAAGTACAATGTGGTAAACTCACCCTGTGCAAGTAACAACTGCAGTGTCTGCTGCGCCTAAGATACATTGAAAGACATTAATAGGACATTGCCAGCACTGAAATCATTGACACTCCACTCACTGAAAGGTTTCTGGAAAGGACAAAAAGCTGTTCACTAATACACTGGCAAAGACAAGATAAACATAGCATTCATCTTTTCTCATGGAAAACTCTTCACAAGCTGCTTGCTATTTTCCAACCACAAAAGATTATCACAAAAGCTGTAAAGGAAAAAGCAAATTCTAGGCAAGACGAATGACATTTTAATACTTCCTTGGAACAAATGAAATCCTGTTGAATATAAAACCAGAAGAACTGCCATATCGGAACAAGACAATAAACCATTCAGTCCATTATTCTGCTTCCAAAAAAGGCTAATTGCAGCTTTTGAGGATAGCTTAGGTTCCCTGTAAACTGAAAAGTTCTATGCAAGAGTAAGGAATAATTTTTAGCTTTGCTGCAGCCTGACCATAACGTCTAAATGTAGCAAGTACATGTGATCATGGCAGGACAGCCCTGTTTCAAATTTCATTTACCTAAGTACCAATACTAGTATTATCCTGCAATGTGATCGTGCCACACAAACCTAAGGAGATGGTGTAGGTCAATATTTGCAACAGATACCTCTGAAGAAGCAGAAACACTGATGAAAGGTGTCTTCCCATTCAGGGTTTTGTTCTATTCATTGTCTCCAAATCTGCTTGCCTGCAAAACTGTGACACTATGTAAGCCTTCCTAAATTCTTCCTAACCCTTCTTCCTCAATTTCTATTTAGGGCCATATTCCTTGACCCATAGAGAACAGTATTTGCTCCTGGGAGTAATGGCATTACCTTAACTACAAAGACTCAGTGAGGGTTAATTACAACACCCACAGAATGCATTAAGTTTCTTGTAAGAGTGTAAGCTTTTACTAAAAGTTAATATAACTACCAAATCCTTGGAAAATAAGATTTTGTTTCAGAATTACTTCCTAAGATACTTTCTATCACACATAACAGTTTTTGACTCATTTCCTATTGATGACAACAGAAGTTTTGCTTATAACTTCTGTATATCATAGAATCATAGGACTGTGTTCATATGCATGCAGGCACACATCTTGTTGCAAGTAAATAAACAAATCTACTACATGCACTTGGGTAACCTGAAAATAAAGTTCTTGATGCGATTTCTTCTCTCTCTGATGTGGAATAGCTCTACTTACCAGCATCTTGTCAGTGCTAATATTTCATATATATATATGCATATATATATATATCACTACTGTTATTCACCAGTGCACCTTCTGATGGCAGTCCTTGTCATACGGAATTGTACTAAAAACAGGACAAAATCCACCAATTTCACAGGCATTGTACAGCAGTCAGATTAGTGACTTGGACCGTCCAGCAATAGCTCTCAGTTCCATTTCTAATGCCATCAATTTACTGTCTTCCCCCGCTTCACTGTGCAACATGCATGACATTTTCCACAATTCTGCATACGAAAGCTTTGCGTTTATGTCATGGTTGCATACTGAAGGGTAAAGTCTCTTTTAAGTGTTGTCCTTGTTGATGTACTAGTCTCAATAAGTAAAATGTTAGGTGTTTTTAGCTCTAAATCAAAAGCCTTATTTTTATATATGCTTCACTTTTAATCTCAAATTAGAAAAAGGCACAAGTTTTCCTTACCCTTGTTTGTCCTTCTGGTCATAAGTGTATTCAACTCTCTACAGTGTATTTTTTATCAGATCTCTTCCTCTGTGCTCCAGTGTCCTCAATCTCTTTCTTGAGGAACATCACAGTGCTGCTGTTCAAACATTACAACACCTTTCAGCACTTGTGCATGGTGGCCAACAATCGTGTCACTTGACTAAAGACTGAATAGAGTTACGCAGTCTCTGTAGACCAAAACAAGCCATATACAGCAAAGTATCTACTAATCATTTTAAATCCAAAGAAACATTTAGTAACACAGATCAATCCCCTCTATTCACATTCTTAATTTTTCCTAACCTTAACACCCACGCTCCATGTTGTGCTCTTACTCCCTAAACCTCTTTTCTCCCAAATTTTTTTTAGCATCTTCATTCCCCTGCCTCAGCCTAAAATTTGAAAACTGATGTAAAAGGTTTAGGCAACCATCTGAATAGAAGTCAGAGATACTGGAAAGCAGTTTACAGCTTTCCTAAAACTCTGAGCTCTCAGGGAAAACACTATTGTAAAACACAGTAAAAGCAACCTCTTCAGCATACAGTGAAGTCCAGCAGGATAAATCATGTCTATTGTCACCCTAATGATATGTTATTTTGCCTGAATTAGGGTGCACAATAGCTGCATCTATGTATTCTCTACAAATGAAGCAGTATGACTACTCTTTCAAGGGCCTGCAGGGACTAGTCCAGTATTGCCCGCTTTTAATTGTGTCTAAAAATACATATTTGCTTACTCAGCCAGCTTCTACATTTATTTCCCTAAATGTATAAAATGGCTGTGGCTCTGCAGTACAACATTGTGTGACCATGCTGTGTCTTGGGGTGTATTCATCAAATTACAAAGGCACTGTAATCAGACAGAGACCAAACCAAGTCACCCAGGAAGGGAAGTTTCAGGGGAAATTAGTCCTGATGGATGACATATGTTAATAAGTTGTATTTAAAAAACAAGACTGAATCTTATTTTGTGCTTTCAGAATTTAAAATCTGTTTCTCTTGGGGATTTTTGGCTGTATACATTCTTATATTCTCTTAGCACCTGATCCAAACAGGAATGCACAGCTCCTTCCACCAACTGATACTTCACACCCTCGGGAGATAAAGGAATTTTTATACCTCTTGATCATAACAGCTTTTACTTTCATACCTTTGAATCTAATATGGTCATAGTTATGAGGCATAGAAAAATGTAGGATGGAAAAAAATTGCCAGTGAAGAAACTTTCTCATGAACCAAAAAGTTTTTTAGGATTAATGTGTGTATCTAACCTAAGTACCAATACTCTACATTTCCAGTGCAAATAAATTGTAACAGTCCAAGTAAGCTAGCGGGAAATCCTGTGAAGGAGATAAAACCTCAGTATAAAATGAAGGTGCAGTCACTGCTTAGGAGAGACAGATTGGAGCTGATACATGTTCTATCAATATTTCATATTTTATAACCCCTAGGTTAAGTGCCAAGCATGCAAAATATCAGCTTATTGATGGACTCTGCTGCAGTAGTAAAAATAAGAAAAAAGTACTTGCTAAAATTATAATATATTGTAGTTTGAGATCTTTTATATGTATACAACTCAGAAATCCACCATATCCACAGCACATTTCTGTGCCCTGGCCAGTCACTTGTTCAATAGTAAGTCTTCCCATTTCTTTTTAAACCACTCTCCCACCAAATTACTGGTAACCCAAAATCTACACATATACCTGTCCAAAACCATTATTTTTTTAAGCTGTCATACATGTTTCCCCAATCCTGTCACCTATCCTCTATTCACATAAATACATACATTTCAAAATTATATCTAGCTACATCTGTTGTGTTTTCTTTCTTTTTGAGTGGGCTTGTGCAGGCTTTTTTTTTTCCTTTAAATATCAACTAGCCTGCTAAATCATACTAAGACAGGCATAAAAACGCAGAGAGCAATTTAAGTGTATCATACCTGTACTTGAAGTTATGATGCTATGCAATTTACCGTGTTTCCCTGATATAAGATGGTTACGTGCCAGGGGTTTAAAAATTACTAGTCCAAGCACTACAGAGTTATTAAATGACAGCCAGCCAGCTAAAACAACAACCAAAAAGCTGGTACATAGGATCTTTGTTAAGGTATATCTGAAAGACACAGCTAAGCATTATGGAACAAGATTTTAACTCCTATTACCCACTGCACAGTATTACCTGGAAGTCCCTTTACAGTGTCTGTCAGTATGTATTTTCTTTGGAAGATGAGCATAAATTCATTAACTTTAGGCAGCAATTTAGCAGCAATCTCTCTACCAGACAGCTATAGTTGACTTTATAAGAGACCCAGAAGCTCAGCTGTTACATATTAATATAAGTGGACCAACTTCAAAGGAGCAGTGCTGATTAACACCAGATCACGATTTGGCTCTTAACAGCATAGTCTGATTTTTTTTAATGTTTTGCTTATATTATGGCTGTTAAATTTGCCCACAGGCTTCATAAAAAAATAGTATTTTAGACATGAGGAGACAAAGGAGTCCAAGAAAGACAAAATACGTCTTGCTGTATATAACTGTTGCTACTATCCTCAAGCTCTAAACTGGGTCACATGCATGACACCACTATGGTATCCCCTAAGACTGAATGGAGATTAATATCAAAGGTAAGAATGTGATTGCTGTAAAACAGTTTGATAAGAAAAACAGTGAATGGGCTTGAACAAGGCAGGACGGTATGGCTAGGAACTGATTTTCTAGTGGAAAAACTGAAATGGAGCGACCCTTGATGAGAATTTTTATGCAGGGCTACCACATCAGTGGTAACTTGTTTACTGAACTCTAATCATTATTTGAAAAATTACCACTCCAACCAGAGACAAGACTACTTTACTATGCTGGAAAGGGCTTTCATAACCCCTTCTACATGGGGAATATATATATGAGGACAATGTTTTGGGAATACTTAAGAAAAAAGGGATATTCTAACTATATCGCATTGTACCTTTCTAAAGTTAGAAACATTTGATCTTTTCCCAAAGTGCCTTGATATATCCGGTAACAGCTGTTTCTAGCAGTTCAGTTGCACTGGGCTGGTGAAAAAGGGTAACGTTTCCATGGCTTTGCAGAAAGACACAATTCAGAATACAAGTTTGAATGAGATCAAAACTGATTCCAGTCAAAGGAGACATCTAATTCCTTCTCCTGTCCTTTAACATAATCATTCATTCCAACTGTGTTAGCAGCTACATTTGCTCAGTCAGTTCTTAAAACTCTGAAGATGAAGACCCCCAATCTTTCCAGTTCTTTCACTATCTATATATCAGAGAGGCTTTTCTCACTTCTAATCTGAATGTTCCTTGCTGAAATTTAAGATCATTATTTCTTGTCCTAATGAAGACAGACATAAAGAACATTTTTATGGTTTTTGAGAGCTTTACATATTAGCAGACCATTTCTGTTCACAGGCTTCCTTTTTCAAACCAAGCAATTCCTTCATTAAACCCAGGCAGGTGATGCTTTCCAGATCTCCAATCATTCTCAAGGCTTTAGAAAAGTGGTTCAAAATTCTGAATTGAATTTTTGTGACCAAGGCTGTAATTTCTTGTGTTATTAAAAACAGAACTAAAATCAGCTAAATAAAAACCAGCTAAACTTCATACTCAGTACTTCCTACTTCATCGGAGAGCTATGGTGACAGCTTTGCATCTGAAACAGTCATTGAAAAGCAAACATACAAACGCTAAAATATCCTGAAATATATAATGATAGACCTAGCAGAGTTAACAAGCTAGTACAAAGCTGCTTAAAGTAAAGTCAGAAATAATTACTGGTTACAAAAAGTCTTGTTGACAGCACTTAATGTTGGTCTCTTGAATTATGAGAAGCATGCCTTGAGGGCAAATGCATGTAATGCTTGAAAGTCAGGAGTATACTTCCAGTTGGCAGTTTTAATAGCACTCTTCCATGCTGTGCTCATTTTTATATTGTTAGTAAGCAACTTCTTGACGAAATCACATTGCAGTCAATGTGCTTATGTAGGAATTTGTTCTCTTCCACCTCAGCTGGCAGGGTAGCAAGTATAGAGCGGACCACGTGGTTGAGCGTAATGCCAATGACAGAGATGGCCTTCCTGCTTTTAAGCATACCTTTGGAAGGAATTCAGATACAAAACCCAAAGTACGCTTGTTTTGAATACAGCAGCAACTGAGATGTCACCAAGATTCCGCACAGATAGCTGAGAAAGAGCAATTTTAGAACATCGTACATAAAAAGGGGATGGCAAGTTCTGGTTCAACAGTTTGCAAGACAGATTAATATAGACAAGACATATGAGAGTTTCTCCATGACTCTGCTGGATGACATGATGTAACCTAAAATATACAAAAAATGGTACTAACAGTACCACTCTGAATCATACAGCTGAGAAGCAAAGTGGTGTGACCCATCAGTGTAGCAAATTTCATCAGCCTTTCTCACCTTCCAGACTTAGTATAAGTCTTGGAAGACATTGAGTAATTAGTTGCAATTATTTCTACCCTTTTCTCCTTGCACCCCTGTTCAAAACAGTAAAAGATGTGAATCCTGACCATTAATTCTGTAGAGAACACTACTCAAACCAAATCTTGTAGCTAATAGCATGTAAAGCTCAGGTGTTAAAAGGTGTTTGCACCGTATAACTGCACATCCAAAGAACCGCTATTTGCAGATGTAAATGGTGCTGTCTGGTAACACCTTTAAACAAAAATTTAGTTAGACAGTAAATCCACTGTTTCTTCTGATGCAGGTATATAGGTATATTCAGTTGGTTGACATTAACCATATTCAAATAGATAGAGTACAATATTGACATAACATCACCCTCATATACTAAGACAAACTTTCAGGATGCTTCAGTAGCAAACTGCTTGCTGCCTCCTAATGATAGTCTACTGGGGCATGTTAATGACGTTGTGCTACTCCAAGAGATTTTTTTTTAGTGCATCTTTTCTCTATGCAAATAGCATGTTTATGTCTCACAGAGACTGGAGGCAATAGTTGTCTGGCTTAAAATTGCTGTTTAGCCAGACTGCAGTTCACAGCTGTTTTTTTGTGGGCACTATTTTCATATCATAGAGTACCAGGTTAAAAATTATGCCTTCTTTAGAAATGTAATAATATTTTGTTCCTGGAATGCGAACCTTGTTCTCAGGACATAAAATAAGAAAAAGGAACAGTCAATTTATGTATATTACTGGATCTTTCTACCAGAGATGCCCTGTTCTGCACTTAGCAGGTATGCCAATGCCACTGAAATCTACGTCTCCTCATCACTGACTAAGCCACTCAGCCCTAAAGGCTTTACATGCTGTATTCCAGTTGACTAACAAATGCTGTCTTGTTTTTGGAGAGGCTGCCTGCAGCACCACAATTGCTTCTGGTTGCAGTATATTTTAGGGAAATTCTCCTTCAGGAATTTGGACTAACAGTTGGAGTCATAAGGGTAAAAAGCATAGTCTCAGAGCTTGGGAAAAAAAAAAAACAACACACAATCATATTTTAAAATATACATATATACATAGTACTGGTATTGAAGGCTTCCATTCTTTACGTTATTTTTGACTTCTTTTCTGCTGAAAATCAAATGTGCATGTGGGCAACTTTTTTCTCCTGCATATGTTGCAACCTGAAAAGAGTCTGTCCTTTACCATTTTGTCAGACCACTAAAGTTTCCCGGTGGTAAGGCACTTTCTTTTTCTGTAGCCCCTTTAGTTCCTTCCTGCTCTCATGTCCTTACCCAAAATATTTCTCTTGACATAAAGAATAGACATGGAGCCATACAAACAGAGGAATTAAAAGGTATGTAGGGCCTACATTGTACTGTCTACAGCCACAGACAGAAAAACATTAGGTATACAATTAGACTGGGAAACTGGAAGGAATTCCGCTTTCCAGAACACCTTTACTCTGAAAGGATTTCCTTTCTCAAAAGTTTATTCTTCTGCAATTGTTTCTCCGACCTTCCTTTGAGTGTATCCTCTGTTCGTTATGGCAGTAAGAAATTATTTACTGCTACAAAGTTAACACGTTCCCTATTCTTTTGATATGAAACATTTTTATTAGATGATTCTTCTCATTCTCAGTTGAATACCAAAGTGTGGGTTTCACTTTTCATTCGTGTGTCAAATAAGGTGTAAGCATTTTGTTAAATAAATGCTAAGAAAAAGAAGGAAAGCTACTCAAAAATCAATCTTATTTGACTCAGCTGAATGATATGCTACAGATACTTTATTCCAACAGAAAAATGTCGTGAATTTGGAAAGAAAACTAGTTCCATATTTGGAAGATAAGGGTGTAACAATATAAAGTGAGATAAACACCAAAGTTTAATTTGCATTATTGTTATTATTAATTTTTGTTATATTATACATATATATATTATATATTATATATATGTTATGTTATATATAACAATAATATTGTTATTATTAATGTTATTATCACGACATAGGTTTATCACAAAGCACAGGGATACCCTTCCTCTGTCAGCTTGAAGATATTCCCATTTATGCTGTATTTTCTTAGCAAGTGCATTAATATTGCTGTTTTCACAATAAATAGAAAAGGCTATACTTTATATGTTCCTAAAGCAATTTTTTTCTTAGGTTTCCTATACAACTTGGCACAGACAAATGCTGAGACTGGTTCTTTTCATTAAAAAACATAACTTATTCTCTTGATATTACCTCATTTGTTTTTAAACAGCCTCTGGCTGATAAAACTGAGGACATCTGTTTCATAAATATTTTAAAAGTAAGGTTCAGGTGCAAAACACTTCAAACATCATGTTCAAATCCTTTAGAACACATACATACACCAACACATGTATGAATTAATGGGATATGGATTTAATGTGTTGCTAGCATCCTATTCAGTCATTTTTGTTTAGAATGTGCTAAATAAATGCTACTGGGTAGAATAATCTTCATACTCGTGACAACTACGAAGGATGAAGGCAAACTCCCAACAAATATCTCCAACAAATTAGAAGAAAAATAGAGTAAAACAGGAGACAGTGCCATCCTTCCCAACAGCAATCTTATAAAGAGAGATTTTTTGGTTTTTATTCTGATACTTGAATTAATACCTACTAACTTTCTCCCCTCAGCATGCAGTACACCTGCAGATATTGCTGCCTCCATTGGCTGTTTAATGTCACTCAGATACATTTCTGTCGTGTGTGTGTGTGTGAGGGTTTCTTGTTGATTGTTTGTTTTTACATATCTTTTTGAAGGCTTGCTGATTCTCTCAATGAAGCTTTCATTGAGTTCCAAGTAACTAGAGACAGGTTACCATCTGATTAACAAATAATTAGTTTTCATAACTAAATGTACTACATTTTGCTAATATAATTCTATGGATATTTTCTTGTCACATGAACCCAACTAGGTGGAGAAAATAGCTCTTTCTGGAATGATAAAGGATATGTCTTAGTGGATGACTGCTTTTTTTCACTCAAAGAGAATCACTTCTAGCACTAGGAAAATAAACTAGTAGAAGCATACTCAGAAAAGATCTGCAAGTTTCAGTGTAGTCTCCAGCCTCATGGAACAGCATCTGGTCACTGCCAGGTCACTGTCTCACTGAATTGAGCTCCACTCAGTTGTATAGCTTCAGTGCTAGGACAAACTTTCAAAAAATTGCTGTAATTTCTGTTCTTTTCTGTCAGCTCCTGATAAAATTCCTATTAGGATAGCTTGATGCCTCTGGCAACAGGAATAGTTAGTGTGCTCCACTGGGAAGGTAAATCGTCTTCCACCTTGAAACATGAGTGGATCCCTCCAAATTTAAAATATACCTCTTTATAATAACAATTTCATTAATATTGGACGGAGTTTGTAACCCACAGATTTCAGAACAAAGATGCTCAGGTTAGGCTGAGCCCACTTGCCATACTTGTAGCACTCCAGGCAAACTAGACACTCAAGCTGAGACTCGTGTCCTCCTGCTGGCCCTTAGAATGGCAAGTAGTTGTGAGCATTAACACTCTCCTTAACTAAGAATTTCCAGACTGTATTTATTGCTCTCTCATATAGTCAGGGAAATAAAATTAAAAGAATTTATAAAAGGAAGCTAAAAAAAAAAAAAAAAAAACCACCTATGAGAGGTCTTTTTGACTATCAGGGCAGTGATACAATGTGGCCATTCACAACAACCACCTGTTTGCTTGTAGGTTGGTGACCTGGCAGTCGTTAAAGTTTAAGAGGCTTATTCAGAAGAAGGTGTCTCTTTCCTACCTCTGTTGTAACTGCAGACTCTTGCACAATATGGGTATTTATAAAGGAGAAATGCATACCTGGGAGAGATAATAGTGAACTGTACTACCATACACCCACTTTTTAATCCCTTAATTATTTAACATATCCACAAGGAGACTAAACATTTAGACTCACTAGGTGCCCATGACATGCGTGAAAAGTATAATAGGAACTTGTCAGCTGCATACCTTACTCTGGAAAATTATCCATGTTATAAAATATTTATTTCTCTGTACAGACATAAAGTAACAGAAATAATGATGTTTGAAAAATGATCTAGTGGGGACAAAAACGATCAAAATATCAAAATGCAGCACCACAGCACAAACAACAAAATCCTACATAAAAGTTCCCAATTACTTCCCAAACATTTTTAACTGCAGTGACTGCAGTTAAAAATACATTTTAGCCCCTATTGTACAAGTAAGTCTTAAGTTAAGTACTTGGCTTCATGGTTTCCATGCAGACATTTTACACCTGTCATCTTGTTGTCCTGGTTCGCCAACTAACAAGGTACCCAGAACCCCCATGGGATTCTGCTGTGGGAAATACAGCCTCACTGGCAACAAAAGGAGCTAAGGATGGTTGAAGTGAAATGAGAGCTGGGACATTGTCTGAGGGTAGTCTTAAGTTACAATCATGAGAAATAAAAACTATTCACGGAGACAACATCAGAGGTAAGACAAGTAGGGTGATACAAATAAGTGCATTCTACAGTTACACAGCAGATAAAAGATAGGCTTTGTAAACACTGTAAGTGCATTTATGATTTACTAACCTCTAATAGAGTTAATTACCATCTCTATTTTCCAAAGTAAACAGCTTTTTTCTAATGAATCATGATTCAAGTGAACTAAAATCATGCCTAAAATTAAACTGACAAAATATCCATTTTTAGACTTGCTATTCTTGATTTGAATTACAAGTTGCATGTACCTTTCAAGCAGGCTTTACTTCTGATGACAGAGTTCTCTCACGTGAACAAAGCAAGTGTAATGGAAATTATGTATTCTTTAAAAAATCTTCAAATTTGGATACACATAGGTCAGTTTCCCAGTTTCTACACAAATCAAAATTGAAGTGGACATCCTCACAGATTTTAAGGACTCTGAAAGCAAATGTAAATAGTGTTTTATCAAGCTCATGTGGGCCATGGAAACTGAGGAACATCTTTTCCTAACATAGTCCCTAAAAAAGCATTCACAGCTTGAAGAGTAATACCCATGCATCTTTTGTCTGACAAATAAATCTGTAGTCTAGAGAGAGAAATTAATCTCTCCATAAAGATGAATGTTAGCTGCCAGCACCAAAACTCCTGAGAGATTACACTGAACTATTTCAAAAAGGACTATTTATTTAAAGTGGACACTGCAAAATACTCAACACTTCTCATCAAGCTGAGTACAGAACAACCTCCTACCCTGGCTTTGCAAACTTTTCAGAGTTCTTCAGCAATATTGGTACCAAAACCAAAGGGAAACATTTCTTCCTAAAATGAAAAAGTGGGATGAGCAACCACAGTTTTGCCTTTCAAAGAAAAAAGGGATATTTCATAACCACACAGAGATAGTTCCTCAACAGACTTTACATCTCACTCCTCTTCAACATTTTCTCCTGTTAAACTCTTTCTTACTGCATAAAGAATTTGTAAATTCAGTTTCCACTTCCTGTTACTTGCCAGACAAAATAACAACAGGAAAAGAAAGGGAAAAAAAGTTCATCAGTATCTCTCACGCACATATCTTCACCTCTTTCCTAGGACACTGTAACTCCTGTAAAGTCTCAGGCAAACACTGTGAAGTCTAATTTGCAACAATTAATCCTTATATAGAATCCTATAAGGTTTATGACCAACAACAGGTATTTCAAGTGTAGAAAAGACACATTTGTACATATGGAAAAATTAGATAAATTATGGGATAACCATACATTTCAAGGTTGTGTGTAATCTGAGAACATATCCAATTTACAAACAGTGGAACATGGTTATTAACACTTTTTTACATGTCCGTAGCAACTTGGAGCCTTAACCACTGTGCTTGATATGCTCATATTGTTAATAAAAATAAAAATAAAAGTTGGTCCCCTCCCCAAGGAGCTTACGCATACGAGAAACTACTTACAGGGAAAATTCAAAAAGAGTTCCTCAGGGACCTTCAAAAATGGACTTAATTTGTTATTATTCATTACCCTATGCTGAAGTTACAAAAACAAACAAACAAACAAAGTCTAACACATTCTATTTCTTTAGTGCAAGATGATGGGGGGGCGGGGGGAGGGAAATAAAATACTGGTATCATATGTGAGTGCATAAACACTTATTATCCAGAAAGATGAATGCTTAAGTGGAATTGGACTTGGAGGGAAGCTATAGTCCATACTACAGACCATAAAGAGTCACTTGCCAGATTTTCTCTTCTAAAAGTACAGAAACAAAGAGTAAATAAAGGGGGAAGAGGGGGGTCAAAAATCCTGAAGTCACTACAGGCTTGTACAGTGTTGCATCTGCTACTTCACCATATGAAAACTCCCCTGGGACAAATGAATCCACAACCCTATTAAAGCAATGCGATTTGCGTGATTTTACCAACGTTGTTGAGGGACCAGTACACAACAGGGAATTAATACATTAAAGGAGAAAATGAAATGCAGGAAGTTCTATGAAGCAGGTATCAATAATTAATGCTTTTTTCCATTGACTTTTCACACTCATGCCATATTACAGAGAGGGAGTCCAAAAAAGCATTGCCCATGATAATAAGAAGATATAATTATCTTTAATACAATTTAATATAATGATAATAATAAGATAATTGTTATAATAATAATGCCAAAGCCCCAAGCTATGGAGACTGTGTAATACATAAAGGAAAATGTACTCTGTTTTTAACATTAATTTTGATATTTTAGTACTTGTCATGTTGGATATCATGAATTGTTATACACTGAACAGTCCCAGAGAGTTTTTTGTGATACAAACGAGTTTGAAGTTCTTATGAACAGCTTAGTCCATAAAAGTCAACATTAGGGCCTGAGCTAAAAATACAAAAATAAAAAACTCAAAATTCAGTGCTAAAACCCCTTATGCTTTTTAGTATGAGTTCCGAGAGAAGGAACCAGAGGGTTTTTTCTGAGGAGGAATGAAGTAGCTGATGATTACAACAATTCAAAATTGACTTCCAGCAAGCTGTTTTTTGCCCATAGCAGGACATAATGCTTTTTAAAAAAGTAACAATTTGTAAATGAGACAAATATTCTTGATATTTTTATTTTGGGATATTTGTATTGTAAAATCTACTTCTGTAATGTGTTCCCTGTGCCTTTGAGGTATCTGAAGGCTGTTGTTCAGCAGGAAGTAGTCCCACATATCCACTCTGGCAATTTCAGGCTCAAAATGTAAAACTGGTGATGTGATTAGAAAATGAGATTGTTCCCATTATGAAATAACTTCCTTTTTAATTTGCTAATGCATAGAATGTCACTGTATAAAAATTCTAATATCAATGAAAATTTATGGGAGAAAAAACTGCAAGAGGAACTTTCAAGCCACTAAGCTTTGATTTGGACCAAGACTTCAAAACCCTCCAGTTCAAAAGTGTTGGCCAACACAAGCGGCTATTCCCAGGAACTGCCACGTTTGCCCACTGAAATTAAGTTTTCACTGGCACACAGTAAACCTTATGGTTTTGTTGTTGTTGTTTTGGGTTTTGTTTTGTTTTTAAAAACAGAACTGTCTCCTTCTTTTTCCTCTTTCTTTGTAACATGGCAGACTGCCCTGCTTTTACTTGCAGGAAAAATCTATCTTTGTAAGAGCTTATTCTCTCCTGCCAGCCCATTGTATTTGCTCACCTCTGTAATTAATGAACCAAAAATGGCAATGGATCTGAAAGGGCTGTATCAGCTTTTTATCAGATTTACTGAAGTGATTTGGAAAAAAAGCAAACACCACTTCAACTCAGGCCAGTGTCACAGCTTCACAAGTAACATCTTAAGGACTTGATCTACAAAAAATAAAAGATTGCAGAATGGATTGCCTTGGGGCCTAAAGCAAGATTCACTTATTTTAATATAATTCCAAAAATTGCTCACTTTTCTTACTATTGTGCCATCACCGGTCACTTCAAAGAACAAAGCAAAGTCTGTCACGAAAGGCCACTAGGCCAGGCACTTTCTGACAGCCTACATCAGCTGCATTATGAGGAAATAAGCCAAGCCCAGGTAAGGCAGACCCAGAATGACTCACCAGAACACAGCAACAGAGCAGAACATGTACAAATTTCAGAGGCGGAGAAGATCTTACAAAATCTCTACAAATAGAAAAAATATGCTCTCACTACCAAAACATAGCGTTATTAATCTAACAGGCATGCTATATTCATTTCTGAATACGTAGCATTTTAGAGCACTTATTAGACGCATTGGCAAAAGAGGAATCGCATTGTTGGCTCTTGCCTATTCACATCCTGCCTTCTTCCTCCACTATTGTCAGGGTCAGTTCAAGCAGCACCAAAGCAACAGTACATGCCTTTAATAAAGCAACACATGCTCATATTCCTGAACTTTTAAATACAGCCACCCTTTCTTTTTAAATACAAAAATAGTTATGAACTGGAATCCAACCTTCCCTGCTTGTAAAGCATCAATACAGTGAGAAAAATCCTGAGTGATGTGTTTGGGTGATAAAATAATAGAGACTACTAGAGCTCTCACTAATTGCTCGAACTTTTGTGAGAGACAGGTATTTCCTCATATTGCCATGTGGAATTGCTAACACAAAGCAAACAAAAGATTAAACAAAATAGACTGGAAATTGCTAAAAACAATAATGCTTTAAAATGATATTAACATTAAGCACATGTGCATCATATCAGATTTATTCCTCTTAATAACAGTAAGATGAATACAGAGACTGAAAAAAACACAGAGACAAAACTGAAAGCCTAAAACCGGTTCTGGGGAGTTCAGATTTGGGAGTGTTCTGGCACTGATGCATCCACAGGTTTCTCACTTAATAGATTTTAACCTACATTAAAAAGGCAGGGAAGATTACTTAGCCTTTTACTCAGTTACATGCTCCACATTAGCATTTTGTACTATCTTCAGATTCAGAGCCAAGTCCTACATAGCTTTTATTTTCATCGTGGTTCTTTGCCTTTCTATCTTTACAACGTCACTGTGGGAAGCACTTGTTCAGAAAATACAGCACGGAGAAGTGGAGCTCTCTAATACAATATTTTCATCTTGTTAAGGCCATAAAGTGGCCATAACAGAAAAGCAGGGGGATACTTTCAAACCAGCTTTTTTCTTTGACTCAAGGATTATTTCTGGGAAATCAGAGAATATATCAGAGAATATACAAGTAATACCATCTCAAAGTTTTTCTGATCAGCAGCCATGTAGACCGTGTGCTTTTAAAGCAGTTACAATGAACACAGCAGTAACTATGTCTTGTACTACAGAGCAAACTGAACTGTGGGTTTCAGGCATGATAAGACCCAAAAGGGATAAATTAATTGCTTTAACAATTCAAAACTTGTTTTAGATGAACCAGAAACTGCAGAGGTTTGATAGGAATTATGGGAAGAAGCATATGAAAATATCAAGTTAGGATTTCACATACACTCTGTGTTAGTAAGGATTTGTACTCCATCTCATTGATCATGAAAGAATCATCTGCTCAGTCTGTACAGCAGTGAATCTGGGTTAAAAATATTAATAATAAAAGGAGCGTTTAAACTGTGTTTGACATGAATCTGCTCAAATTCCAAAAAAAAACCTGTTTATTTGAAAAGGATGATAGTTACAAGCCAAACACTGGCACGAGAGTCACAGTAAGACTACAACATGAAATCAGGAGTTTCTTTTCCTAACTCTGCTATTGATAAGCAATCTTGAACAAGGCTTTCCACACCTTTCACATTGTGTTTACTTGCTTGTGAACTTACACTGTCTACAGTACAAGACAGAATGCTGTGTTTGTTCAGCACACAGGCCCCTTGGCTTGACTAAGGCCTCCTCATGTTATCAATACAAGAGAGAGCATCCATTAATAAGCACCAAAGTCACTAGTGATTTCAGAAGCCCTTGATCATGCAAAGCAAATGAACCTACTGTGTTCAAGTAATAGTTCATCTCTGCAGTTCTAGTTCTTGACTTGATGTACACAAGCTTTAGATATAAACCACACTTTTTGACAAGATTACAAAATCAACCAAACAAAAAACATATCAGCCCTCTTAAGGAGAAATTAAAATATCCACAAAAAATCCAATTTTACTGGATGTGTGGTTTTGAAGTCCTTGGAATGATTCTGCCTAAAATTCCTGCACAAGAAGTGACGGTGCTAGTACGGAATATTCCACGTGAATAAGTTTGTCATATGCCTGAGAGAGTTAGAATTATAAGAAGAAATCCAGTTAGAAATAAACTATTGCTCAGTATAGAAATATGTCAGGGGATACAAGTAGTGGTAGAAGCTCAAAGAAGCTAAACGTGTCATTCACACACTACAAAATGGCAGTACTTGAAGATACCAAATGAGAGCTCACTTAGTAAAAAGGTCACAGAAATTGCTGAACATAAAGTTACACATTTGTATTATAACCTACTACTCGACAGGCAAAACAAATGTGAGTCAGATAGGCAATAAACTGAAAAAAAGCCAGCGGTATAAAACCAGTGCATATAAAGTGAAGCTGGCAGACAAAAACGAGAAAGCAGCCAAGGACTCAGAACAGCAGCAGAGAGAAAATAAAGCAATATGCATGTTGGAATGGAGTTAAACGAATGTTAATCACTCGGCAGTCATAGGACTGTAAAGACCAAGAGACATGTTGATAGTCTCATGATACAGGTTGAAAAACATGGCATTTATCATTTCTAGACACTGTTCTTTGCTTCATTATATGTTTAAATAATTGAGAAAGGTATCTAGAAAGAAATTGGTACCTTTTGTCACTGTAGGCTTCTAAATAAAGAACTAAATGAATCAAGAATCTGTAGTTAAATTTCCAGATTTAAAGTATCAGTAGCAACCTCCAAGCTGTAATTATACTGTTGCTTGCTAGCAAAACCAGAAAAATGGTAAGGCACTGTAAGTAGATCAGATTTGGAAAAGTAATTACTTTCACGCTGTTGAAAGTTACCGATAAAAAGACACGGTTATTTTTCTAATTGCTATTTTAGTGTACAAAATGTTCCATTTATTGCATTTAGTTAGTACACATACATGACTTTTGTACATATCTATGATCCACATACATTGTAAATATAATGCTCCAATATACGGTGGAGTATTAGGATAGGTGAGAATGGAATTCTATGTAAATATGCCTGATAGAAATCACTCCAAGATAACATAGGGGTTCTAAGGGCTGATATCTTTGGCTGCTTCAGGGAAAACAAAACAAAACAAGCAAACAAAAATACTACTTTACTTCCTTGTTCATACCTGGTCCTGGACCTGTGTGGCAGATGGTTAAAAATTTTTCAGTGTATTCCAGAGAGGCAGAGTTTTTAACCAATTTATCCTTAACAGATGGCATCCTCTTTCTCCCCAAAAGCCATCTCAAAACATAGACAATGATTTATGTTCTGGGAAAGGTAGCTCAGTTCTGCACAACAAAGTCATGGCAACAGAGGTTAGGAAAAGACCATCAAGGAAAGATGAGATAGAACTGGGAAAAGATGGGAAAGATGGGATAGAACTACATAATCCACAACAGCAAGTAAACTGCAGTTTGAATGTGAGAGCTGAAGGAAGAGTCATGCAAGACCTGGAAAGCAAGCAAGTCATTATTACAGCAGGTGGTGGCCTGTATTAGAGAATCACTTCTTACAAAGGACAGGAATGGGTCCTAGCTGTGAAGACTTGAGCAGTATCAGTCTTTGAATCCACATGAGCTCTCCACCAGGATTCAGTGGTATGTGGGCACAGAATCCAGCCTGCCTATTTTTCCTACCAAAACCATGTAAAACAAGCTTAGGTTTTCTTCAGGCAAAGTCGACTGATTTGAAACATTTGCATTTTTGCTTTTTTGTTTTCAGGGAAGTCGCTAGAAAAGGGTAGTGAAACAGCAAGCACAGACCCTAAGTTAAACAGCACATGAGACGAGAGAGACAAGGATGGAATACTGGAGTTACGGCAAGAACAAATAAAATATGAAGGCTGCTAGTTTTCATCTCCCTTATGACATTAGTGCCTTTAAAAAAATAAGCAGACTTGTCATAGGCCAACGTAGACTAGAGTGATGCCAAAGAGGTCAAGAGGGGTTGTATGAAGAGCAACAAGTGGAGCACGCATTCAGACATTCTCATTCCCCTGTCAGCTGTGTCAAAGCCCATCTCAGAGACATTAACTTGTGGACTCCTCTGTTTTGTCTTCCATCTTTCAGACCATCACACTTGTAAAAAGGTATTCAAGGCCTAGAAACAAATGTTGAGACAATCACCTAAAAGATAGGAATTTTGTTTCTTCTCATGTGGCCATAATATCAATGGGACATCCAAGTGCACAAAAGCTGCGGAATAGCTTTCCATCCACCTCAGATCATATCCTGACATTTTCATGCCATGGCAGCAGCAGTTCTTAACTTAGCAGTGAAACCAGTCCTAAAAATCGTTATGCCATGGAAAAGAAAGCAAGGTGACAATCTCCCTATAAATATCCACTTAAATATTTATCAAGTTATTTATTTTCATGACATTTGAATGATTTTGATGTGAACACAGTTTAGCCATTCATCCTTCCTTTTTCTTTAAGCTTAAGACCGTATATGCACATGCTCTGTTTTCTTCAGCTATTCCAATAAACAAATGTCTGCCTGAAAGATTTTATTCTCACTTGTAAATATCTAGGATTAGCCGGAGATGGTCAGGCACCTAGTTCAGTAGGGTCCTTTACTATGAAAGCCTCCAACAATATCAAATGCCTTTGTTAAGCACCCCACTGACATCTGGCCTTCACGCTTCACAACCAGCCCTCTATCATACCAAGGACTATACCAAAATCCTATATCATACCCAGAACATACCAAAACTAGAAGACACGAGTTCCAGAGACTATTTTGTTTACCACAAGATTTAAGCCTCTCTTGGACGCCTGTGTTTATGACACTGTTAATGAAGCTTATCCTTACAGAGATTCTGCCATCTGGGCATGAGAATCGTTTCTACAGGGGAGCACACTGAATTTTCAGATCAGGTGAAAATAGGCATGCAGAAGCCTCCTAAGCAATCTAACAAGGTCTACTACAGCAGCTTTCACTTGCCCTTTTCCTCACACAGCTGTGCTTTCAGCTTACCCAACAGACCTGCTGGCATCATACAACTGGAGGTGTGACGGAAGCCACAGCTGCCTGAAGAGCTGCAGCCCATCTCCGATTAAGGCTGCCTGCCCACCAATGAAATGAAAAATATGAAAGCTGTAGGTAGGTAGATGAATAGAAAAGGAAAGGAGTAATATAAGTATTACTGCCATAATTAATTCACATTTTTCAAGCAATCGCATCTCCAGAAGAATTCTAATAAAAGGGATGAGCATATCTGATCTCAAGAAAAAAGAGGGGAAAAGACTGTTTTCCTAGATTGCCATTCCCCCCCCCCCCCACCCCTTTATTAAACATCATTCAAAGATATGCACAATTTTTAAACATGTAAGGTTAATCCTACGTGAAGCATCATAAATTCTTCTTGCATGCTCTGTGATTTTCCTCTTCCTCAGCATGGACAGAAAGCACAACTAAAGACTATGCAGTTAATTATAGTGTAGCTGCTACTTCAGCTCTGCTGTCATGACTGGTGGGAGAACCACAGGGGAGAACTGAAGAAGAGGTCCTTTTCAAGGATGCCACTGCTTTTAGCCCCCCTCTGCGGCAACCTCAGGATTCTGCTTCACTTTTTATTTCTCTTTTGTAGTTTATGAACACCCTGGAGAATGAGGATCTCTGAGATGTAGATTTCATTTAATTCACTACACAATTCTGTACTTGCAGCTGCAAAAGGGTCACTTCCAGAATCACAGAATGGTTTGGGTTGGAAGGGACCTTAAAAATCATCCAATTCCAACCCCCTGCCATGGGCAGGGACACCTCCCACCAGACCAGGTTGCTCCAAGCCCCATCCAGTCTGGCTGTGAACACCTCCAGGGCTTGGGCATCCACAGCTTCTCCGGGCAGCCTGTTCCAGGGCCTCACCATCCTCATAGGAAAGAATTTCTTCCTAGTATCTAATCAAAATCTGCCTTTTTTAGGTTAAAACCATTCCCTCTTGCCCAGTCCCTACACTCCCTGTCAGAGTCCCTCTCCTGCTTTCTTGTAGGCCCCCTTTACATACTGGAGGAACATACACAGCATGGCAGTAGCATGTATACATATACACTGGCAGTAGCAAGTGTATCTGTACTTGTATTGACAAAAGACTTCAGCCTCCAACAGGGTATAAGAATAGTCCGACACAACATTTTAGAATGTTTTAGGTGCAGAAAGAAATTTTTAAAAATGTCCTCTATATCTGTTAAATTAAAATTTGTAATTCTAGTGGAAAGTCTGTATTTATCTTACAGTGTAACTGGTTCTCTAATCCTTGCTTTGTTACAAAAACAGTCTTTCAAGACTTAACAGGATACACATCTGTAAATCACATTTAGCCACATTTATATCAACAGCCATTATTCATTTTCTTCTCAAATAAAGACTTTAACATAGACATTTACATAATTCCTAATATAAGCTTCATGCCCATTTTTTCACAACCTCCTTCTTAAAATTTTACATCTACTTAGACACCTAGATGCACATGCACAAAATTGTTTTTCTGGTAATTGTATAACACTAACAGTGCTAAATCAAATTCTTTTGGGGCACGTTATGCTGCAAAGCTTTGTATCATTTGTTGCAAATACTACTGTACGAACACATGGTGACCCTGTCCCTCCATTTTTTCTTTTGTTACTTACAACAAAAGATCATCCAAAAGCAGTGAAGGTTAATATAATAAAATGTAACAGAAAATCACATCAAATTGAAGTGTCTTATATAACAGCAAGTGTTCTGTGTCTCAAGCAGTGAGTTGGAGTAAATTGAAACTCTGAACATTATCATGGGGGTGGAAAGAGAAGGAGACGTGGCTTACAAAGACTGTACTTTTTAAGCCTGAGAAATTCAATGCAAGAAGGCCAATCTAGTTTACAGTCTGCTTATTAAATGCTAAAAGCATCACATAATCTACCAATTCAGAAGCATCAGACTGCAAGACTTCAAGAAGCACCAGAAGGTAAACAAAATTATATAAATTAAGGTACAATATTATAACTGTCTTATTCTGTTCATCAACAGAAAACACTAGTCTTATTTCAGCATTTACAGCCCAACTTAGGTCGCAAATCTAAAGCATCGCTTCTGAACATGTTTTCTCTTTCAAAGATGCGTTCCATTAACCCCTTTCTTACTAATAAGGCTTTGCAGAATACCTAAGAACACAAAGGTATAGGCCAAGTCATTGAGTATTTGAAACAGTCAAAAACTCAATGGAACAAAGGGATATTTTTCTTATCATTGCCCTTTATAAAACTGAGTTTTCCCCTACTACAGATATCAAACAGATTCCTGGCAACAAAAGGTAGTTATGTGACATGAACTCTTTTTTCAGTTCCCAAATTACCCCGTGCTGCTTTCAAGAAGTGGATTAGGCTAAAATTAAGCTGAACACTATCACAAAGGTGGAAAAAGATGTAGAAAGCAGCTTATACAGACTGCATTGTTCAGGTTGCAAATAAGAAACTGAACATGTGAATTCTTACCAGAACTATTTTTTACGTTCTATCACTCAGAAGTATGTTTTTGTTTAATAAACGCCAAATTTGTTCATGTACATTCGTTATTCATTTCAGCTGCTGGTAATTACAGTCACCAGAGACTCAGTTACAATGAGTCTCTCTGCACACAATCAGAGCACAATTCAAGCCGGAGGGGACCTCCAGAGTCCAACCTCCTGCCCAGACAGGGTACCTTAGGAGATCAGACCAAGTTGTCCAGGGGCTGATCCACTAAGGGCTCTGAAAATCTGCATGGACAGAAACTACAAATCCTAAAATATGGCTCATTATATGGCATTTTATTTCCTGACTGCTTGACACCTAAGTTGACAGAGGGAGTGTAATCATCTCCAGTGGGAACATATAAGAGTACATAAGCACATACATTCACATGGATAGTGAAAAAATGATTTCGTAAATGTATTCATCATGTTTTCTGCTCCCATATTTTTCTAGGAAAAATATAAATTTTTGAATACTGAAGGAAATGAATAAATGGAAGGAGGAAAATGCAACACCTCTATTAATGAACATTAATTGATATTTTGTCAATTATCACAAGGATAGGTCCTTGAGTGGCATTAGTGTACACGTTGGCCCTGAGTCATTGAAAGAGGCTGTGAAAAAATGTTCTGCATTTCTGCACCTCAGAAGTTGTTTAAATTTTGTTTTTAACAGCTAACTCAATTTTCTTATCCTTGTGATATAGTTAAGCTACACACTGTTAGGCATTAACACCTGTTACACAGCACTGATGGATTCACCTCACATTTCACGTTGGAAATGCAGGCATCTTGAACTATAATGAGTGTAATGTAAAACACTAAAACTGATTTACAGTAGCTCTGAAGAGAAACATAGCTATTTAAGAACATCTTTAGGTCACATATATTTGCACTTAAAAAGGCACAAAATCTTTGAAACGATTGCTTAAGCTTAATTGCTTATTGTTAGAAGTCCATAGCACAGCTTTCATTATTTCATTTGCTTCTGAATGACTTCTTACATTGCATCTTTCATTTAAGTATCTCAAATCTCCATTAAAGACATGGCTAACCATAGCTGTTTCCCCCTCTTTCTATTCCTCTCTCTCTGGGAAGACTGTCACATATACACTGTGACTAAAGAGAGTGGGAAGAAAAAGGGGGAGTCTAAGCATATGTGGTGGTGTTTGTTTCTGTTAGAGAAGAAACATTTTTTCATTTTTGAAGCAAAAGGTAAGGCAGGCTGTTACCATCCTTAGCTTCTACGGGAGTCTGCGGCACAGATATTGTGCCATTATACATTTTAATAGTATTAGTCTTTCCAGTATTGCTCTAATTCAGCAATTATATTATCATCTTCATTGCTTGCCAAAGCAATGTGTACAGCTTCCTAAATTATGCAGACTATTTCATTTTATTAAATGAAAGCTGCCTTAATATCTTTCATGGATATTGCTATTTAAGGTCCAAGAACACAATATTCAGTTTTTATTTTTGTGGTCACTTATGGTTAATGTCCTAATAGTCTTTATTTGTATTGCATTACTATTACTATGGGAGGATAATTATATGCCATTAACATGAATAATAACCATTTGTGTACTATTAAATCTCGCACAGGATTACACAGATTGTAAAAGCAGCTGTATTATTTTACAAATATACCGTTGTCTCTCACATTAAATTTATCTCCTATATCTTTTCCAAAGAGCTTAATTGACAAACTTGATTTGTTCAACTGACAGTTCTTCCACATGCTGAGAAACAGTTACCATATCTCTTAAAAAGATGTGCAAAACAGTTCGCCAAAGTGATAAAAACAGCCGAACTTCTTTTGTGTGTCTTTGTGGTGGAGAAGCACATAAAATGATACAATTCTGACAGCAATAAATAAATAAATATGAAGGGCTACCTGAAAGAAAAACATAAGGTAGCTGTTTCCATAAAATTCTCTTCTTCATTTTTATGTCTCCAAGTAGCAAAGGCAGTAAATTTCCAGCATATATTCCATTACATTAATGTGTTACCTTCAAAACCACAGACTACGAGTAGGGTTCTGCAAACTGTGCTTCCATTAAACAGTACTTACTCAAAAAGATAGTTCCACATTTCTTATGACATTTCCAACTTAGCACAATATCAAATCCACTTAAAGCATTCCTCCTTCACAGATAATTCCACAGTTCCATCTTACTTCCCTAAAAAAGTAACCCCATTTTCAATTCTAAGCCCAATATAAAGAAAACTCTAATATAAGGACCAACTGCTTAAAAACATCTTTTGTCTCCTAACTAAGTAATAATACTTCTCAACAAAAGAATGTTTTCAAGGGCAACAACTTCCAAAAAATAAAAATAAAAATCTACACGTGACATTATGATTTTCAAAATAAAGTAGGGTAGTAGAAAAACAATCATCTTCAAAAAACAAACCTAATAGTACTTCTGTGAGCGAAAAAATGTGTGGGCAATACATTTCCAATGCATATAAAAATCATATGAAATTAAGTTTGCCTTTTAGGAGCATATAAAGTATTTCTCAGAACTATACTTAGCAGCACCTAAATTAAAAAAGGCTCAATAATTTTTAAAAATCTGACCAAAACCAAGAACCCCCACTAGCACAGAAAAAAGAATACTACAATTAATTATGGGAAGCTTCTAGCCTATTTTGACAAGTGCAGAATCTCTTTCTCCAACTACCTGTGTTTATCCTGAATGCCCAAGGTACATAACCATTCAGCAAGTTTGCAGATATATCCTTTCCATGACAATTGCTTGTCAGACTAAAAAGCATAGTTCAAATCTGGGTCCCTCAATGCTAGAAGTGTCATATATCAACTCAAAATCAAATGTCACTTTCTCCTACTAGATTATTCTCCTTTTAATTAGAATAATCACTAGTTCAAAAACAAGGACCACCAGACAGAAAACATAAACTACATACGAAGGTTACACTTGTACTGTTTGGTAATTTCCAAGGAGAGATGATAGGGCCAAGCCTTATGTCAGGCTAACTTCCTTCCCGTAATAACAGCTCTGATAACACCAGCTGTGCTTCTAGAAGCACCAGGCAGCACTGCAGAATAACCTGCAGTCTGAGATCGGATCAGAATTGCAGAGAGTGATGTATTAGTCACAGGAGGTTTGGACTGTGCCTCCCAGCAAAGGCAAATATTCAGGAGAAAAGTGAGTGACCAGTGGCAGACTTGGAGATCACACATCTCACTGGACTGATATGCACGGCAAGGAAAGCGTCAATTTGTTTGCTTTTATCTTGTCAAGGGAAGCAGAATTTTGTGCCTTTTTCTGAGGATTAATTGAGAATAAAGTTCAATCATTCGATTTGTATAAACCACCAGAAAGTTAATCATCAAACTTTGGCTATTTGAACTAAAAGAAAAACACTGTGGTCTCTACAGATAACCAGAGAAAGATGATAGAAGAGTTACTTACACAATAATGCAACACATTCACTATTCTATTTCACATATTGATCCTTCATTAAAGTAAATACCATATGGTGTTGAACGTCTCAGTGTAAAGCTCACTAAGGAATCAAGTAAATGGCAGCTAGTAGGAATAATTAGATGGTAGAGATATCTATTATACATTCACTTTTATATATTTGGGGCCAGTAAATAACTTTATTGCATTGCAGATGAGATACAATTCTCTAAGAAAAAGGAAATCAAACTGATATTTCAGTATTAAGCCAGTTACCTACATAGGAGTTATGAATAAACCAAATAATCCAAATAAAAAAATACTGTTTCAGCTTTTGTCAATTTCTGACCTGCGCATCCTGTCCTATTATTCATTGTTTAACATGGATTTTACATAAAATACATAATACGTAAATTATAACTGAGACCAAGGGCACCTACCTTCAAACAATTCTAATGCATGAAGCTACCCAAAAATATCAGGGGCAAAATGAACTGCTAACGACTTCATAATGACAATCACCTATTAGGCTAATGGGACACAGCAGCAGAATAAGATACAATGCATTCAATGTTTCAGCCATTAGAGGACAGACTCCGGTTTGTCTTCATAAGCAAATTGCTGCCACCTGTCCTGCTGGCATGCCTCTGCCTGTAAAAACCTAGAGGGATCTCTCATGCTTGTAGTCAGAAAAAACAAGCAAGGGTCTTACTAGAGATGCATGAATAATGAATCCCATACTTAATGTCCAAAATGGAATGCTAAGAAGAAATCTAATTTACTCAAAAAAAAATAAAAAATCAAGGGGGAAAAAAAAAAAGAAAATTTGTTGGTTTTAAGCCTAGCGCTCCCATTTCACAAAAAGCATAAAGTTGTATGCAGGAAATTTTGGATCGATAAGGGATTAATTTTATTTAAGTTAAACTCAGCAACAAATTTTTTTTTGGTTGGGGGTAAAGAGGACAATGTACAAACAGAGGTGTTTGACTTTCAAAGATGTTTATAGTTTCAACAGTGAAGGAATTCAACAGATTCAACGCACAAATTACTCATGATCAAAACATGTAATCTTTTTCTGAAAAAAAAAAAAAAAAGTTACATCCAAATTTTTTTGCTCGGACCTACCTGAATACCTTCAACTCTACTCCTGCATGTTTGCAAGGGCAAAACGCTAAGTACCATCTTTGTTCTGTACACTTGTGTGACCTGCCTTCTCAGACCTTTGTACTTGTCATTTTCATTATCCTCTTTCCCTCATGATTATTCAGTCTAAGAAGACAGTGCTTTTTTCTCCCACTTACTCTGTCCATGCTGAAGGGAATAACTTCTAAACTTACTATGCCAAACCCAAACATTCTCTTCTAAATATTTTCTTCTTTGAGATCACAAAACATTGACATATTCCGTCTACAACTTTTATAACAAGAAAATGGCAAAAAGCAGCTCTATTAATGTCAGATAAACTAGCCTGCAAGACCTGGAAGAATTTAGTCCAGAATTATTAAAATCCTGTATTTGTTGCAGCTACAGAGGCAAACGGGCTCATATACTGAAAGCGTATCACTCTGCAATGTTGTATTTACACAGATGTAAGATAAACTAAGGAGAAGCATGAAACATCATAATCACTGCAGAAAGGGAAAACTGCAAGTGTGTCAAACGTGTAAAGCAATTCTTCAGAAGTACAATGCTGGAGGTTGTCATGGCAACTTTTCTCACTCCTTCCCACTGATTTTTGACAAGCATTTTTCAATTTTAAAAGCATTTTTACTCCTTCCCTCCTAGACCTCCTCCCCCCCAACACAGTTTGAATGATAACACTGAAAGTGAAGATCATGCAAAAACATCAGTGTGCAGCCACTTCAGATCAAAGATACATCCAGCCTGAATGTGTTTGGGGGTTTATGGTATCACAAGTGCAAGAGTCCAGCTAGAAGGAAAAGATTTTTTCTCTTTTTCCTGTAGAAGATATTGTATGTTGTTGAGCTGTTAATTTTTACTGAATGACTCTAGACAAGAATCTTCTTAAAAGGCTTCTTCTTGATCGAGCTCCATTCTCACAGGATCAGAGCCCACCTCTGGCTATTTTGTGAAACTCACGGAATGCTCCCCTACTTCCAGTTATGGATGTCTGCCCGCAGGTATTCTCCTTTCACAGCCAGCTTGTATGGAAAGGAAACTCATTTTTAATTTTAAAAGCACCTACTTAAGTCACATGATTTCTATTCAGTTTCCTTCTCCGGAAGTGGAGTGTCTGCTGTCCTGACTTAAAGGTCCTTTGAACACAATGGCTTCACGCTAATTTGACAATTTTTTTTTGCATGAATAATAATACATTTTTATGGTTCACTCTTTCCAGGAAATAAACACTCAGACATGCTAACAGTATTCTGGGATATATTCTTTTGTGTTCTATTTTACTATATAAAAAGTAAAATTACTTTGACAAAGACAAAAGGTCCATCTAGTCCAGCGTCCTGTTCCTGGTAGTGGCCAGTATTCAGGGTGATTTCAACAACTGTGGAGCACGTTTCTAGTCCCCTTACTGCCAGTTCTCTAGGAAAATCACCACTGTACACCAAACTTAAGCTCTATGGTCCCCTCAAGGGAAAGTGAGAGCTCTCCATATGTTATGGTCCAACTCCCTTTCTGGTTCCCTATTTTGGCATCAAGAAGTAACCCTTCAATCCTCTTCCCTTTCCTTGTTTTTTTTTTCTTCATCTTTTTTTGCTGCTCCCCCACCCCCACCCACCCCTGAAATAGGTTTATTTTGTTTATTCTGTTAACCTCCCTATCCTTGGTCACGCAGGGATCTGAGAATTTATTAGGGATGGACTGCATAAGGAGAAAAAGGGCACTGAGCTTTACTTTGCTCACTTTATTTATGTTCAGTATGTGAAATCTATATACTTCCTTCATATTCTTCCTCATTTACATTCTTTCCAAGCTAAAAAATCATAGTTTAATTTATTTTCATATAAATTGACTATTCTGTATGGGTTACTCAATAGGCTAATATGTGTCACCCGTTGAACAGACTTCAAATGTTGTATGTCAAGGTGTATATCTCAGCATGAGTACAGTATAAAAGAAATATACATTTAGAAGTCAAAAGTATTTATGAGTTGTTTATCAGATGAGTAAAAACAGTATTTCTATGTGTAAACTGTCACATAAAATTGTTCTTTTAATTTTTTGTTGCAGAAGTATGAAAACTAAAAACTTGTTCTCTCTTTTCTGCACACACGTAACACATGCTGACTGCAAACCCAAAGCCTATGCTGAAATGGGATTCAGTGGGTCTGAATGTTTGTTACCCTACCACAGTTATTTCCCATAGGAGGATGAGTCTCCTTGCCAGTGACAGTGCTGCTCCATACGGCAAAGGTTCATGCGCTAAGATCTACAATTCTCAGATTCCAGTGCTCCCCAAGACTTAAGAATATTGAATATGCAGCTATTAGTACCTAAATGGTGCAGAATGAAAAATGGGGAAAAGTTCCCCAGTTCTATCAGAATTTTCTCAACACATTTCATCCCCATCAGGTATTACCATACTGTACACATTTAATACGGGTAATGCAGCTGCTGCTTTTGAATAGTTAGAGCTCCTCCTCCTCCTCCTGTTTCTCTTTCAGTTCTTCCACAGGAAAGAAGTAGATTCTTTGATAAGCATTTCAGACTGTACAGACCAAAAGCAACCCGTGAACCAAAATACAGAGCACTAGTATAATATGCTGTGTAAAGCACACCTTACTAGGTATGTGACCGCCATTCCAAGCATTTAAGTGTATCTTCATGTATAAATCATTATGGAAATCTCATACCAAATCAGTAAAATGGCTTGTAGTGAAGCTTATGTAGTAAGTTTTGCCCTTTTGTACACCTTTACTGAATAGAAGACATTGTGTCAGGCATGATACATTAATATCTCAAGTACACAGTCTGTGAGGAACACAGTCTGAAGTTCCTTAGTAAAAATGTAGCACTTCTAACCTGTAAAATGGACTGAGATTAAGTTACTTAACAGTGACCAGAACTGAATGGAAAAAATGCAAAGTCATTACAAATAATTCCTGTGGAGATTTTACTGGTTTATTAGTACAGGTTTGTGAGCATGTTTGTTGAAGTATACATGACATTGCCTAAGGTGACTACTCTTCACAGCCTGTTATGTTATTGCTGTAAGTTAATGGCGTCACTCATTTCTTTGGAGTTACATATGTGTTGGGAGTAGGGGGAGGGTTACAAGAAGCATAAATAAATATTCATGAGTAGTGCACATATATTTGCAGGGAGAAGTCCCACTCCTATTGTAGGGAATTTGGTTCCCAATAGTTACAGAGAGAAATTAGAAACCTGTATGCTTCTATTGTAATAAATTATGATATTATTATTAACTGTATAAAAATGGTAAAACAAGAAGCTTCTGTGCTGTACACACAAGAAAAAGAAAAAGACTACGTAAGATACATTTATTTCTGTATCTACAGAACAGAATGGTAGAGCAACACAAAGTGTGGAAAAAAGCAGGGTGGGACATATTTACTCATAAGTAAGGTGTTCTTCCAAGGACCTTCAGCACCTGCTGAAGCCAACTGAACTGATTGCAATATGTATTTTATTGGACTCTACTTGTGTTTTCTTAGACTATAGAAATGGCATGAGTTTGTGCAATTATCCATTTGCATCTGAATAAGCCCAGTGGATTTGAGCTACGCTTTTTCCTGTATAACTTGAGAACTACACAATGATGTGAGCTCTTTTCTTGACTACACCAGTCATTCAAAACCATTAGGAAAACAATGATATAATTTGTTATATAGAGATATACTATGTTTTAAGGAAAAAAGAGATTATACTGACATGCAGGAGACCTGATTTTAATGCATACATCTGAGAGGGAAAGATATAATGGTTATGAAAAAAAATCATGACCATTTTCTGATTTCATAAGAAATAACAAGAGGCATAAATGAATCAAACAAAATAAAATAAAATTCATCAGGGTAATAAGAGAATGCACAAGACTTTTGTAAATACAAATTCCCTACCTTTGAGAAGTTCTCCGCCTGTTTTGTCTCAAGCACTTCAAGTGGTGGCTTATAATAAGAAAACAATGGCTGATAGTATCTGAATGTCTCTCCTATAAGAAAAATGGGTAAAAGTTTGCATTTCTATCTATGTTTTATTTACATCGTTAATATGACTCTTACATATGTTGTTAACAACACAATCATAGCCCACTGTTAATAAATCAATGTAATATATACAATTTTCTGGTACAAGTGAGCCCTGATTAAAGCCATTCACCTCTAGATTCCCACTCATCACTTGGGATTTCTGTTCTGTTAGTAACATTTTCTTCAGATACAATGCTACATTGTAGTAGCAGATCTATAATCATCTTCCTTCACAGTACGCAGTGGGAGCACCCTGTGCTTTTAGGCATTTCAATAATCTTTTACTTGTATGCGTTATTGAATATATGTGCCCACTTAACATTTTCTTGTAAACTTCAAAGCAACAAAAAGTTGGAAATCTTCAAGAAAGAAAAAAAAATGTTCTGAGGGGAGGGCAAATGGTTTCTTTTGAGAGCACAAAGCTGTCACGACAGGTGACTCATGTTGGGCTGCATTAGTCATGTCATGGCACATTATATAACCAGAGGCAATTGACACAACATAAACCGACGCATCACAACGTAGCCTGTCAGCAGTGATATGTACAAAGATATGCTTTTTAAGGAAAACGTAGGGAAGAAAGTATAGTGGGTTTTATAAACACCACTTGGGGGGGGGGGGGGGGGAATGGTGTGAAACATTCAGTTGTGAGGTATATTTTTACAATGACACATTCTGCTTCCTGAGTTTTCTGCAGGATTTGCCTTCTTTGAGTAGACCCGTTGATCTCAGTGAACTGAATTCAGCTGAACTCTCAAACGGCTTCACCCTTTCCCTCAACAGCAAATTTGACCACGCACAGTCAGCAGCTGCGCAGCTTCCCTTCAGGTACTCCATTCCCACCTGCTGTCTGACACGACCTCGCGTTGCTCACTTCAGCTACAATTACAAGCATACTGTGCCTCACGACTCGCAGCGGGAGGTGCCACTGCCCATGGCGGGGGCTGGCACCGGCTGGTTTCTGAGGTCCCTCCCATCCCGAACCATTCCAGGTTTGGTGATTCCGAGGAGTTCCCCCCGCCTCGCGCCCACCCACGGCCTTGTACACCGCGCCACCTGCCGCCCGCCGCGCGCCCCGCCCAACGGCCCAACGGTCGCTGGCAGCCGCCCCCCCCCCCCCCCCTAAACCGCCGCCCGCCGCGTGACAAAATGGCGGGGAGCGGCGCTGGGGCCGCAGCACCCCCGCGTTTGCGCTCGGCCAGGCGCTGCTCCTGCCAGCGCGCATCCCCCGAGGTGCGCCCGACAGACACCGCGAGGGAGCTGGGGTTGCGTCCCCGCAGCCACAACCCAGCAGGGAGCGGGACGAGGCGCAGGCGGGGACAGTGCTGAGGAGAACCGAGCCCCACGTCCTCAGCAGGCCCTCGAGAGCTGGTCTAGGAAATAACCCGTTTGGTCCTGCAGCTCGGAAGGGGAATGACTACAGTTCAGCTACCTCAGGCTCTCCTCAGATCCTCTTACAGCTCAGTAGGCTAATAAGGGGATTTAATCAAAAATGTACTTTGACAGCTTCAGCATTTCTGCTCGTAATGCGGTGAACTTGAAACAGTATATCATCACTGCTATTTCAGGCATCACCTCCGAGTTCCGCAAACACATAAATGCACATAATTAGAAAGCAGAGTGGTGGAGGCCAGGTTTGTATTACACGTTCATGCTCATGAACACACAAGGGTTTGTTTTTTGTTGTTTTGCATTACAAAACTGGTTTCTTGTCTAGCCACTTCAGAGGATTATAGTTAAATGCTGAAATGGGATTGAAAAGGAAATCGTGTGTAAATCTCAGTGTTCAAATTGCAAACTAGAGCACGCAGGTACCTCTAGAGATTAAACACAAATCTGGTTACATTTTCCAGTGATGGAAAAACACAAGCCTAAGCATTAAGACACCAAGCCCCTTGTGAAGGTACACCTTCCACAGCAACTGGGGGGCAGGGCATGACCCATCCCACGCATGCACATCTCCACTGCTCAGTCGTAGGGCTCTGCAGAAACGTCAGGAGCAGCGATGGGTTAGTGCAGGAAAACAGTACATCACGCTGAACCCTCAAGGTATTCTCTCCATTTCTCTTACAGTGATCCACTTACCTCTGTGCAAATACACTTAACCACGATCCCACTACAGGCGAAGTTTGGAGAGAATCTGAACGAAGGCTGAAAGGCTGCTGAGGACACTGCTGTTTCTCAGGAGAAATCATGGCACAACCATTTCAGAATATAGAAACCTGACTACAGTCCATCTGTCCACGTAGAGGTTTTTACTAGAACATGCATGAGATCTGGGTAACCTTTTGGTCACAACTGACCAATGATAACCATATGGGCCAGGAGATGCCTCAGTCACACCGTTATCTCAGACATACTCAGTCCGACAGAGTATGTCAGAGTGTGTTAGACATACTTCACACACCAGTTGACAAAAGTAGCACTTACCCTTATATTTTATATAAGTAATTTTTTTTCAGGGAAATTTTCAACATCAGATTATTTTATTGGCCGAGACAGTTCTGCCAATGGGACCAAGCTTTGCACCTGTGGTCTTTATATTGCTCTGGGCCAAACAGAAGTACTGTATTCAACCCACAATTCACACTGGAAACTGGTATTCCAATTTCCAAGTGGACATGCAGAAGCCATAACTAGCTTGGGACATCCTTCCCAGTAGAGGCAAACATTTGGAAGGGAGGAAAGATTTAAACCATTGGAGATTACTTTGTATAGCAGATGTAGCTTTTACCATGGAAAGCAGTGGCAGTCACTGAGATAAATAAGATTCTCATTGGCAGCACTCGTCACAGCTCCATTTATGGATCAGTTTGCATGTCCCAGCTCCTCCCTCCTTGCTTGGAACTTTATAAATCTGGTAGCACTTCTTAAATCAAAATAATGTGTTCTTCATGCCAAAAGATATTCTCACGTGTGTTTACAAATGACTTTACAAATGACATCTCTTCTGTGTTGTTTCCACTTAGACTACGGCATAGTAATTTTTGGAATTACAGTTTGCTACATAAATAAGGAACAGTACTTTTACTTACTAGCCACATTAGTTTTCTTGTTTGCTTTTATGAAACTTTATTTTTCAAATCAATGCAAACATGCTTTGTCCTGAATGTTCTCCAATATCCAAAATAACAACTGCTGTTCATTTTGTCAAGCAGAAATGAATACATAGTTAGAAAAATCCCATCTGTAGATTCCTACCTGGAATTCTGTCCTTTACAGGCCTATAGGTAGATATGTAAACCCATTGTGCATTTTCCTCATCCCTCAATCATGTACACAGGAAACATTTGGACACAGTAAATCTGGATATTTGATCATCTGCACACTTCATTACCAATCATGCTTTTAAAGTTGCACACGAACTTGAGTAAAAATGACCTGAAACAAACTATGTCACCCTCACTTAAGTCTTCATCATTCTTTGTAACAGGGAGAGAGGCCTGTGAGAGAAATAGCTTTTCTTTTGTTTATTCTTTATTTTTGGCATTTGAGCTTGTAATAGAGAAGAGAAAAAAAATCTGTGGCACTGTGATCAGCCCAGCCTAAGGGCAATGTCTTTTTACTCATCGAGCTATATTTAGAACTGTCACTTGTTAAGAACACTGTCAGCTAAAACGAATTTCCAGAAGAGGCTTTGCATTATACACATGGCCTGAAGCACTCATACTGTAACATCACAGCAACCAAAATAAAAGGAAAGTGTGACTGTACAGTCTAATATTGGCTAATTTATACCAGTTTCATACAAATTCTAGCATTTAGCATTAACATGCTCTGTTGCTAAGGAGCTCCCCTTCCATTTTTTTCTTAAACAATATGTCAGTTCTTGCTTAAAGTAGTATGTGCACCAAAACACCACACTCTTCTGCAGTCACAAGAATACTAATTTCAAGATGTCAACAAATCAAATATTTCTACAATAAAAACAGTGTTCAGACATAGAAATATGGAGCTTATTAGTTGTTCTATTTTTTTTCCTATAGAAGGACCTAAGAAAGCTGAAATTTAAAAAAAAAAAAAAAAAGGAATTTCATCTTCATACATCATACACATAAAGACATGAAGACGACTTTATTTACAAGTGTACCCGTCTCTCTCTACCTCTCTCTCTACCAGAATTGTCTCTTTTCCTGGCTTGAAACCTGTGAATACCTTTCTGCATATCCAAAATTCACTCAGACATAAGGGAATGCAACTACATTAGCTGTGGGTGGGTTAGTTCCTACCTAAAGTGAAAGGCAACAACGTTATACCTGCAGTAAACAGGGAAAATGAAGCAAAGTGTCTGCCTACACATTTTACAAGATCTACTGTATGTCTGAGAGGCCTTATGGCAACCCCAGTCCCAGCATGACCGAAAATTAAATTCTCCTATCCACACTGACCAGAAGATTCTACATGAAGTGAATCTTCCTTGATGTTACCATACTGGATTCTTGTTATTTACTGCAGATTATGCCTTTGAGGATATTTTCAGAAAACCAGGAAATAACTGAAAAATGTCACAGAATGGAAAATCTTTTCAGACAGTGATTGTAAAATTACTGTACCCGACTAAGGATAGGTTCTCTGCACACAAATCCAGTTACCCTGAATTAATATTATGAACGGCAGCTTTAAAATCCAGGAGGATGATAACATTTAATAGCTAACAATAGTACTGATCTACTATCCTATAGTAATGACTGAAGCTTATGATGCCTCTAGAAATGAAAAACTTTACTGATATCGAAATGAATTTGACTGCGTACCTCTGTCAATGACATTCTCTCTACATAAGTGGATGAGATGCATCCTTTAATTATAGAAGATAATAAAAAATAAAATTATTCTTTTTCAAGCGCACTGCAGGTCTCAACATCCTGAGTGCCTGGAATGCATGCCAGAAATGCATGGTGCCCATTTGGACTGCTGAAGGCTGTTGTTAGGCCATAAGACTGAAATAGAAGTCTGATATGTTTTTTAACTAAGAACAAAAGATATTTTACACACACACACACACAAAATAAAAATAAAAATCCCTTGAAACTCAACCTCATGGGAATAGGGAAAAATACACCATCAAAAACTGTAGTTTAAATTCAGTGAAGTTTCCATTCCTTTCTCAAAGCAAGGCAGCTGTCTCACTTGTGTAGAAGGTCTGTGGGTTTTCTATGGGATCAAAGGGACTAGACATGTACTGTTGCTCCAGTTGACAAGGATAGCATAATTCAATGTTTACTGTTTGCTAGCCACCAGTGGTAACAAGCAATGTAACCCTTGCTGAAATGAAAGGTTATGAATTACTGAGCTCACTGATGATTTGAAAGCTCTGCATTGGTTCAGACCTGTGTGCTAACAACCTCATGTCCTTTCTGGAGACAATGTTTATGCAACAGTTCATTTCCAAAATGACATAATTCCCATGAGATAGTTACCTTGGAAAAAAGACTATTTCATTTTGAGCCCAGTTCTATGTTTTTGAAACCTCATGAATAAACTCAAGAGCTTCACCAAGCCTTAATCCTGTTCCCTGCCATAGAATTTAACAGAGGCCAACAGAGATTGACATTCAGTCGATCTTTGGAACTTGCCACTTTTTCTTACAGTGACTGGATAACATATATACAATACATACATTGCTTCCTGTAAAGCTGGAATAGCCAAGCTGGAGAGCATTAAGCTAAAAATTAAAGGATTCCCAGTTTTAAGTCCATGGCTTTGAAACTCTTTCAAGGAGAAGTAGGTCGATGGGTGTATACCCCGAATTTCTAAGTCATTTGAACCATGGAATAATTGTCCTGGGTATAAGAACTAATCACTGATGCAGAAGACAGCAAATGCTTAATAGTAAAAGTTCAGTGTCGTACAGAAATATCCCAATTAATTCAGACTGAACCTACTTGACTACCAAAAGCTGAACAATTGGAGATGAAGTATCCCCTCAGTTTGTATGACCTTACTAACATAGCTATGCCGCTTCAGTACTCGCAGCCTTGCTTTTTAAGATCTAGCTTAGATAGTTCAGCACATTGGCTTCATTACGGCATAGAATGACATGCTATTTACAAATTAAATGGAAACACTGTTCCAAAATCACATTCTTTTGATAACTACATCAAGTATCTTCCAGATATTACTTCTTCACTCAAGTCCTACAATATTTCAGATTGCAGCAGGATGCCCTTTTAGTATGAGTACATCACAGAGAAAGGAATAGGCAGACTTTTGTCACCACCAATGTAATCCTTTTATGTAACCCAAATAGGACTGTTTATCTCATTTACAATTAAAATGTTGAATGAAAGAGCACAAGAGCACAATACACAACATACAGATGAAACAGGGTAGGATCAGTAAGAGATTAATTAATATTATATAATAAACTGTAATCAATGTTTTATTAAACAATAATACTTTATAATAAAGGTATCTCCAATATTTAGCACATCTATGCTGTTTGCACATCCCTTTCTGTCTTTAAGAATCACTAGGAAGCGTAGGAGTCAGTTCACTTCTGGTCCAAATATTTTCCATAGTAGACATTAGCCCTGTGTCATGCATTGAGCCATATTGCAAAAAAACTTGAAAAATAAATCTGTTAGGGGTGTTGTGACTTTGTATAGACTGCCACGAGTACTCTATGCCTTTGTTTTAAAAAAGCCCCCTCATACATGCTCACCATGCTGGAAATTAGAAACTCAGATAAGAACAACCATCCCATGACTTTAGTGCAAAGTTACAAATTCTTCAACCTATTCCAGCAAACACTTTACGAGTGCAAAATAAATTGAGATATGGAGTGCTCCAAACTGCCAGTTGTCAGTTGTATATTGGGGTCATACAGTCATGTAACACCCATAGATATGATCACAGCTATTGACTTCAGTGCTGACAGTGGCAGACTAAATGGCATGCAGTAACAGCAGTGCATGAAACATCAAGGATAGACCAGGTCAGTCTTTAATTGGTAAGCACATGCTTGCCTAGAGTAACAGGAAGAACACCACCCTAAAAAATAACTAAGAAAAGTTTGCTTATGACAAAGAAAAATTTACATTTAAAAAGCGGTTTCATGACTGAAAATCAGTTAATAAGTATACGGTGTCTCTTGTACGCATAATCAAACTCAAGAAAGTTAATCTATATTAATTCCTAAAATGGATTATTTAAATAGGGATATTAAGTCCCTGTGCATACACTTTCATTCAGAACTGATTGCAAAAGCCAAACTGATGCTATAGAAGACCGCAAGGCATCTCAGCTCTTTTCAGAATACTACTGGGGTAGAAATTAGTAAACCGAATCAAATCCGGAATACTGCTGGAGTAGAAACTTCTGTATTTGATTTTTTAATTTTTATCTTAAAAAATAATTTTAAAAAATCTTAACTATTCCATTATAAAAGAGGTACTTGCCTTGTCTTACTAATGGTGAAATTGTCCTTTTGTGACATCTCATATTTTGTCCTGGTCTTTCTCCCAGAGGTCCATGGGTGCTATAGTACCTCACAAACTGATGCCTTTTTGAGATGCATCTTAGAATTGATATGTTGATTGCTCTGAAAATGAGGACTGAGGTTCTAAAATGGTGGTTTGAGCCAAATAGGCTGAGCAAAGGTACTTGAGGAAAGGATTTCACATGCTCAGTGTCCCACATGAAAAAAACAGTTCTGTAATAGGTGTACCTGGCACCTGGTATTCAACTTCAGTGTATTGAATTAGAGCAATGGGACCACAAGTAACCCAGTTACAGATTACAGTAATCTCTGATTTGGACGAGAGTCAAAATTTACTAGTCAGCAGAAAAGATTTAGGCTTACTATTTATTCAACCACTTTTACTTAAGTTACAAGATACCATGCAGGTATCATTTACCCTCAAAGGAAATAACTTTGCTTTTTACCAACTCTTAGTTACGCATAACATAATGAAATAGAACTCACTATTAATCTGAAATATGTTGATTCCTTCAAAGCTTCGTTATGTAAAGTAATAATTTCTGTCAAGATTTTACTATCAAGAGTTGCACAGAGCAGACTATACTAGGAACTATCCTGTTATAGGACATATTTTTATGTAAAATAATCACAGTTAATAATTACAATGACACTGTACAAAGTAAGATCAGCAAATATCATTCATTAAACTCCTGTAATTAAGCTAGCCATCCTTACAGAAAAATAAAAGAAAATGAAAGACAAGAAGCAGCTCACGCACCTCATAAAATTGTTTTGTTCAGTACAGTGCTCATATTTCTATTAGCTGTGCTCCATAAACAAAAGCAGCATTGATTAGGGACATTCTGTTGAACATACTGTAACAATGGCACAATGGCATCTAAATGCTTTATTTTATCTTTATTACCTCAGGGTAATGAATTGTAATGTAAAGAGCTGATGAGTAATTAAACTCATCAACTGTGGATTTAGAGATATTTTTAGTATCATATGATGGAAAATCCTCTCAAGAGTAGCAAGGATATATTTTCAGAGAATATATTATATTCCTTAACAGCTCTCATGAGGGAGCACTTTGTACTCTGTTTCTAGATGTTGAAATTATCTGTATCTATCTTCATTTTTTTTTTCCCTGCCCAAGACAGGAACTCCAGATAGGACTTCTTTGTGAGCTAAAGACATTTTCTGCTTGCTGAGTACCACTGAGATAGAAGAGGTCTTTTGTCCATGGATACTACATACATGTCATACGATAATGATATTAAAATGGTCAAGCTCCTTCCTAAAGCTCCCCCTCCTCCCGTTTTTTTTTAATTGCTTCAAAATATCTCTTCCTATCTATCTGGATAGATGCACATCCATCTATCGGGATGAATTTCCAGCCTAAATTTATCCAAGACTAGTTTATACATCTATTCCACGTTAGGGCATTACAGATAGTAGCTTGGATATTGGATGCATCTTGGTTAAGGGCCCTGGAACAAGTCTTAAAAACCATATGCATTAGAAATGGAAACAGTAAACTGTAAGCAGACGATAGGAAATGGTGGAAAATAGACTGACATTGCGGGCTACCAAAAAAAAAAAAAAAAGAGCTGCAGCTACCACAAACTGCAAACACTGATTTATCATAATGGTAAACAGAAACCAACAACAATCAACAATAATCTGCCCCTTTGGGCACCATCACAGAACACAGCATTTAAAAAAAAAATGCAGAAACCACTTCCTACTCTTTTAAGCAAGAATGTCGATGACCATTTAGTTCTATATCATAACCCTCCCACTGAATGAGCATGAAGCCCAGGTAGAGCTATGCAAGTGAGCCAGGCTCATGCCCACAGAGTGCTACTGGCATATAGAAACCGAGCTTGGAGCTGCTACTCAACCCTGCCCAGGCAAGCTCCACGCCCCTCACTTCATGCATACACCTGAGAGTCGATGGAGGTGATGTGGAGGAGGTTGAGCATTTCTGAGTGACAAGGATGGAGCTCAGAGAGCAAGACTGAAGAAATAAATCATCACCCATATGGGAACTGGCAGCTCCTTTCACTGCTGCTTGAACCTGATCATCGTGTACTTTAGCCTCTTCATCCTGCCTGATGCTGCCTTCATATTGCTTTGGGGTCTTTTCCTTCTCTCAGTGGTAGCCAGCAAATGTCTGCCAGAAGAACTAGCAGCACCAGCTGCTGCTCTCTGTTCTCTATACCTGAAATGAATGATTAATGGTTTCAGACATTACCTACCTCGGGCTTGGAAATCCACCTCAAGTTCCAAATAACCTACTAAGCATGCGCTTCTTTCATGTTATGTCTGTGTTCCAGATTCCACCTCAGAGCAAAAATATGATTGCTTGGTGATTCAGCAATTCCATTCCAATTTTTGTACTTTGAAATTCCTCTGTACTATGCCTTGTTGGTTTATTTCTTACAGTTTAGCAAGTATCCAGGCAAAAAATCCTTCCGTCTCAATGGGGTGCTCTTAAGGAGCTGGTGACATCTCATGATTAGAGGGTAGGACTGAAAAAACAGACTTTTCCAATTTTTTTTACTTAGTAACAACATGTCCTGTTGTTTTTGTTTTGTTGTTTTCTACCCTGACTTTCAACATATATATAATCATCCCTAGCCATCCCTTGCAAGAGACTTTAAAATCTACATACAAAGAGCTCTATGTTATTGCTAAATATTTAAACTGCAGTGTCATGTACATCCATCTTCTATTCTGACATAAAACGTACCCTGCTGTATTTTCATTACAACTTTGTCATTTCTTCTGCACTAATATCTCACAGATGTTCGAGCTATTGTCCTATACTACCAGTCTTTCATCTATCTTTATTTTTTGTTTGTTTATTCATGATGGGGGTGCATGTAGTATTCAGCTGAGTTCAGAATTGAATAATGGAATAAAGCCCAGATTATTCCACAGAAAATTACTAGAAAAATTCTATTTCTGGCTGATCCTGGCCAATACAGTCAGTCTGTGTTTTGAAATCACCTTACCTGGGAAAAGATCCATGGTATTTCATTGCATAACAGATGAGCCTGCAATTGTGTGACAATATCACCATTTCAAGTCAGTGTATGATTATTAATTTCAGACATTTGTGTGATGTCCTACTTAGAGAACCTCGCTTAGGGTTCTGATCAGCAAGACATACAGGTATTTCCATCTTTAATAACCTCACCACTTGATGGGGAAAAAAAAGGTGACCTTCTTAGTAGGGAGTCTTTCCCAACAAAAGCACTCTTTTTCCCTTAAGAAAAATGTATTTTTCAATTCTGCAGGCAGACATCAGACATTTTCATGAGGCTGAAATAATAACATGCTCTGTTACACTGAAATATTATTGTTAATACTTAAAAAACAAAAGTACATTTTAGTACAATTATTGAGAACTCTGTTGTGACTCTTCCCATGCTACATATAAGAAAAACGCATAAGAAAATGCCCATGGGTCAGTGCACACAGTAAATGAAGCATGAGAATGGGAGCTATGTTCCTCTCCTTTCTTGTCCTAGCTCTGACAATCATTGTCTTGCTTCAGGCAAATCACTTAAAATTCCTTGGATGCAGCTTCTCTATCTATCAAATAACAATAAAAATACTTAACTGACTAAAGCTTTTGCCCTAAATAAAAGGCTATGAGAACTATTACGCCTTAATTAAAAGGAGCCAAGAACAATTTTTAACAAGAGTTTGATCCAAATGCAGCTCAGTGGCAACCAAATGAAAATCATTGGGATTTCATTAATAGCCTCACAGAATCTTTTTTGACTGCATAAATCAACAGAGTAACAAGAGGCCCAAAGTATTCAGCTAATTAAGCAAGTTAACTGAAGATTATAAATTGATATGCTGGGCAGTAGATGTACAGCTGAAATTGGTATGTGTGCATAAGATAAGAGTTTAACATCTCTGAGGTTTCAGCACAGCAGCTGTGTCTCCCCATTCTGTCACCTAGGGTTTTTTGTGACTTTTTCTTTTTTTTTTTTTAACCTTCTCTGCATTGTCCACAGTTTCTCACACATTGCCTGACTTCTAATACCCCATTTCAAGAGGCAGTGCTGTGCATTTCTGACTGATAAGAAAGTACAGATATGCTGAGTAGTCAGGATGCTCACTCCACCTCAATCAAAGAAAGGACCAAAAAGCACACTGACATACAAATGGCTTGCAGACCGTATAGGCATTGGCTAGATTCTGCTGTGCCACTGAATATTGCTCCATTTTATTTTAAAGATCTTTCTTTGTTCCAGCTATCATAAGATCTATTTACCTACTTTGTTTTTTAAAAGGTCACCTTTCCCTGTGATAAAAGCTGAAGTTTCATCTTTTATAAAAGTTTTAAAATGGAAAAATGAAACCGCTATGCTTCTGCTCAAGTTGTATAACTAGGTATTTATTGCTTAAAAATATCTCAGCAAAGAATTCTAGGAATGAATGTACAAAAGGTATTTTTCCTATAATATAAATTAAAGTTACAATAAAACGTAATAAATAAATAAACATGAAAACCTGTAATGACTAGATTTCCCTAAAGAATCATACGTGAAATTCAGACTGTCTCTTCTGACACAGCTTAAATTAAAAAAAAAAAAAATAGAAAAAAAATTAAATCTGAACAGGGTATTACATAAATCTAAGAGAGAACTGGATGGTAAAAATCTCTAACTGCAACTCACAACTATCTAAAACTCCATGAAAAACATATGTTTTACATAAAAATAACTGGCATTATCTTACTTTGCAATAAAATCTCTGTAGAAGTCATACTTAATTATACTTTCAGGGAAAAAGTGAATAATTTAACCCACATCTCAGATTAACTCAAGAGAACAAAGAAAAAAAAACATCAAACCATTGTACCCCTATGGTATATTTCTACACAGCCATTAAAGGAATAAGCAACAAAAAGCCTTATTCTTTACTAATCAAAGGATACATCAAAACTGTAATTTAAAAATGTTCTGAACTTGGATGATTACTCTAAAGGTGAGATGGTATGCTGTAATGCTTTAAGCTCCACTAAATTGTCACTCTAAGTGACAGCTAAGTTTAAGCTGGTATTTCAGAAGCAGGGCAGTATGGAAACAGGAAACTCCCATGTAAGTGGTACAACTTTCCTTTGTATTACAAGTACAGATAGAGATGCTATTCTGCCTTTAACTCACTTAGTTGTGTTTTTTTTTTTTTAATCTCATTTAGTATTTTAGTAAATCTTTAAAAGGACAACTTACATATGTATTTATATATGAACGCTGTAGCCATCATAAACCATTGAAATTTATCTCCTCTGAGACACTAGACAGAGTAATTTATTCATCTACCTACTCTCTAAATTAGGGATCTTATATGAGTAGTTTCAATGGCGAAATGTGAGTCTAATTCCATTGGCTTTTTAGCTATTTCTACAAAGAATTTGGTATTCCATTTTACTTAATTTTATTAGCAAATGACTCATTATTTATGTTATTATAAGTTAGACGATTTCACTGTTCTCTTGTTTATATATAGTACAGTGGCTAATTGCTTTTTGTTGCCCTGAGATTAGGGAAGTCATCTTATTACCTACATTCACGATAATTTTATTGACTCGTATAGGAAATGAAAACTTTACTTTTAACTCATGTGGAATATCTGGGCTATTAAAGATGAACTTGCCTCATCTAAATTAAAAATTAAAGAATTATTTCCGAAGCCTGGAAGCCAGCAGACATAGCCCAGTTCAAAGAAAAGTGTAGCCCTTTGCTGCACAGGAGATCCAACTAACGGTTTCCTCTGGCATAAGAATCTATTATTTTCTTAATGTGATTATAGGATTACAGTATTGTACTTTGTATCTGAGACTCAGCTTCATTTTACAGCTTCAAATCTATGACCTAAGAGACCAGAAGTCATTCCCTTGTCCCTAAATTTCACTCGTTCTCTGCATTACTTTTTCTCATTAGTAAGATGTTCTAAAATCAGTACTTGTGCAGATCTTACCTATTTAGAAAGGTTTGAGATTATTTCCTGACCTTTTGGAGTCTGCAGGAGTGACTGGAATATAAATCATAGATAATATGGTTGAATAATGTTAATAAAGACAAAGATTCACATGAACACAAAAAAGAAACACTGCAATAAGTATTAACATGTTGAGATAGCATCAGCAGTGATATGAGATGATGAACAGCCAAATAGTTTGGTTGTTCCTTTAATGGAAAAAATGTTACAAAACCCTGTTTTTCATTTATTTGACATCTTTTCTAACACCAAATATTATCCCTTATTATTCTCTCATACATTTATTCAAAGATACCTCCCAATTCGTTTTGCTCATTTGAAATCTTTGTCAGCAATTCAGATTAAAAAGAAGTATAAACAAAAAATATAGAATGAACACAGTGAAAAGGCAGCCATTACAGTGGAAAAAGCAAGAAGGCTATTTGAAAAAGAATAAATAAATAAATAAATAAGAAAAAGAAGAAAGAAAAAAGAGAAAAAAAGTAAAGAGAAAAAAAAAAAAGAGAAAAAAAGAGAAAAAAATAAAGAGAAAAAAAAAAAGTAAAGAGAAAAAAAAAGAGAGGAAGGGAAAAAAATGCCATCTAGTTAAAAAAAAAAAAAGTACTGAACAGTAGGCCCCTAGCTGATAGGTTTTCTATGCACTTCTATTCCTAATCAATTGTGTAGGTCACATGTCCGTTTAAAAAGCAAAATCTTTTTTTACATATTGTTTTCATGTCTAATCACTTCTGGGAGGAAAATAGATTAAATGGTGGAGGAAGCTTTGCAAACCAGAACTATTTTTGAAAATGTTTTGAAGATAAAAAGTACCTTGAGAGGTCAGACAGTCATAGAATCTGCTCATTCTTATAGCAAATATCAAGAATATACTAGCCATTCCATCTTCTGAAAATCTAGCAATTATTTTTGGTTGTTCTGTTTCAGCTGGGACAATGGAGTGCTTTTAACATATCCAAAGGAGCATATATATATATATATATATATATATATGTATACACACACACTGTCTTCAAAGATTTCAGTCAGCTTTGGATCAAATTAGTAGGAGATTTCCATTTATTTCAATAGGCTTTGAGTCAGGATGGCAATATTGGATTTCTTACACTTTAATTTTATTGCAGCACTGAATGGATTTTAGTTAGCACTTCACAAAAAAGGTCACTTTGCCTACCACAGGAAGCCAAATTAAGTAGAGATGGACTTGTAGGTTTAAAAAGGCTTGCCCTCAAAATGTGGCTTGCCTCATCTTTACTGAGTTTGAACTATGTTGTAAAAAGAACAAAGATGGAATGAGGTATAAAATACTGGGCAGTGTAAAACTAGATGTAAAGAGAAAACTGAACAGCAATAGGAAGAGGGAACATACTAATCAAAGCACATACAGTAATAGCCAGTATAACTGACAATACTTGAATAAGTTTCTTATGTAGGTAGTCAATTTTGCATGCCTAAGTAACCCTATGAGCCTTCACGTTTCATGATTTTCATACCCATACCCACAGATATGTATTTATGTTGGGCAGGCATGTAGTATAGTATTGAGATTGATTTTTCATACAGAAGAAACAGTGAGCAAACAGCAGTTCTTCTGACTTGCAGAAATTCTTCTTATAATTGCTAACTATCAAAATACATTTTGATAATTCTTTAGTTGAATATTCCTCCGTAATGTATGCAGTCATGGTAGAGAAATGAAGTTCTTCATCCAATTGAAGATCATCTTCATCTAACATAGGTTCTGAATAATATAGCATTAACTGGCTACTTGTGTTTCTTAGATTCTTAGAAGGATCTCATAAATACAGAATAAAAAAGAAGAGAAATATTTTTAAATGGCAACATTTAGTTTTTGAAATGCATTGAACATTCATTCATTCTTTTTCCTATTCCATCAAATGCTGATGAGAATATATAACTGAATGTGCTTTAAGATCGCCTATTGTTAACAGAGGACATCATTAGATCATCCTTCCCATATGGAGGAATTGCATATATACAGCCCGAAAATCAAAATGCTAACTTTGCCATTCAAAATGCAAGAGTGTTGCTTACAAAAACATTTCTTTTCATTTGTCACTCCCCTGTACACCTCTGAAACCAGCATCTGTCACATAAGCAGCATAATTGCTCACAGACTCTCTATACTATTTGGGCCTCCATGGCTTCTCATACATATAACATTTCTTACCTTCTGTGAGTGTGTGAGTGGTGGCTGTATTTGCAACCCCAAGTACGCATGAATCAGGAGAGAAAAAACTGATTACTCAGATATTCTTACGCATGAATCAGGAGAGAAAAAACTGATTACTCAGATATTCTAAGTGTTTAAACCACACAATGGTAGGAAAAGTCAGAGTTGAGGACAGCTGCAATACTGAATACAGAATGCTGCGAGGAAACAATGTGAAAACTATAGCATGGAGAGATTTATTTATGTATGAAAAGTAAAAATAAAGAAAAAAAAGAGTACTTGTACAGCTTAAACAAGGGCAGATAATTTGGGAGAATCGCCATAGAGATGGAATGTGACTGTACTTTGGAAAAAGAAGCTGATTTGACTGATAATTGCTTATAAAGCCACTTGTAGCATCCCAGTGGGAGTGCTAATCCATAAACTACACTACAGTGTAAATAACAAAATGTACCGGTGAGGGTTAAGGTTATAGTTCTATATTTCAGAATCTCCTATGCTTTCCAGTGGAAGTCTTACATTCTCCGAAAGTTGGCTTGCTGTTATAAGCTTCTTACATTCAAGGTTTAGGACAAGACTCTGCCTCTGTCTGCTCACCTGAAGATTTGCAACAAACTGTTCCTCAAAGATCAGCTCTGACTGACTTCCCTACAAATGTAATTTTCATTTAAATTACTTCATTGTTTTTCTGCTAGCTTTTGATGAACAGGTCTAAAATGATAGTTTTGAGAATTTCTCCTAAAAATGGTACACTTTTTTCTGCTGCCTAAAAGTTGTGCCTCTTATCTTCTCTTTGCACAAATAAAAGTGAATAAGCTATATGCCACTGTGCCAGGGAGACACAAGGGGAATTACGACAACTACTACAGATTTTCTGGTCATTTACTACAACCGCATGCAACAGAGAAAATCAAGCTTTTCGGTGTTCTGCAAAAGAATTATTATGATAGCATGCTGTGTTTCAGTTCAAACTACTGAAGTTTTGTATTTTATACCGTTGATTTGTAGAAGAAAATCAAAACCTTTGCAGAAGCTTCTTTGTATCATCTTCCAGAGTTTAAGAATGATGCCCCTTTCTTAGAGCTATAGAGGACATGTCCAAGAGAGGAAAAACTAAGTGGGAAAATACAGTACACTCTATAAACAATCATTTTTGAAGAGCTCTGCTGGTGGTTTTCCATAAAAGAAGATGATATCATTTCAAGTGGAATAAAACTAGCAGAATAAAGGCATGATTGTACTTCCCTTTTGCACCTAAACCAGTTGGTTATTCAGATTCCTTGGCCAAAAAGACATAATTAAGTTGCCTTTCCTCTTTCTTCTGCTGAATAATACGCATACTGTGAAGAAAATGAAGAGCACATACAGTAACATCAGAGCACTGGAACTTGTGACAAATGTTGTACTGACAATAGAAAGCAAAATGATGCACAATACTGACAACAGGGATGGCCCACGTTATAATCTGAGATATAACATTCTTTATTTGGCATATTCCAACTCAGGATGTTTCAATCATCCTATTTGCACTTTCAGTCCAAATCTTTACTAAATTCACTAAATAAAAAGTGTGTCTTGTCTTAATGGAGTCAGTACCAAAGCCATGTGTCATTTGTCCAGCAGGATTTTGCACTCTGTTAATGATGATGGAAACCCATTATCCATCTTGAATATCTGGTCACACAGTTACTGTCAGTTTTATGATGAACAGATTTCTAATTTCATCACTAAAGGTTTACTGAAATTATATGCATTTACTCTAAAGCTGACATTACAACATAGCTCATCTATTGCTTTCATCTTATTTCTGATGTTTTATTACTCTTCGTTTTATTGTTGTGGTATATTAGTTTTGTTCTTCAGTTAAACTTTTTTCTACATGTCCAGTACCATTCAAAACAGTTGTTATGAAATTTAAATAACTGTATTTTTTTTAGTTTAAAACTCTCAAGGAAAATAGAAGCTACAAATTCAACTGTTTAACATATTGCACACCAGCCATAATACAAGATTAAAAAAAAAATGCACAATTTGATTCAGGATTACATCTTAGCTTGGTTGGGTTTTGCTTTGGTTATCTAAGTTTCTGCAAGTATATTTGATAAGAAAAATGACCAGAACATACCATCTGCAATCCAGAGCACCCAGTTTCTATCTCCTGCTCTGCTGCAAGCCTACATTATGACCTTGAGAATGTCATGCAGTTTTTCCATTCTTATCTTTACATGCCTACACATCCCCTCTCTTGTTGTGATGGATTTGAAGCTGCCTTGTAATAATGTATTAATACTTCATGTTGACCCACTACTAGAAAGATGAATGTCTCAATAAATTCAGTGAGATTCTTTCTGTAGAAGCATTCAGGAAGTAAATGACTACTTCAAAACAGGCATCTCCATACACAGCATTGTTAAGGAACAAAATCAGAACTCTCATCTGTCATCAACCTATAAAATTGGGTTTGAGTAATGCAAGAGCCTGCAAACAGAAGATCCCAAGTCTTGACACACACATTTAAAATTGAATACTTCTCAAGAAAGAGAAGCAGTAGTTCTTTCTGGGAATTAGATTCAAATATAGAATCCTAATGAAACTGTTAAAAAAGCTTCACCTGCAAACATGTTATCCACCCATGGTAAGATTTATGGTAACGTAGGTTTGTAGGCCTGCTAGCAGGAAGATTTTTTCCAAGTCCTTTTTCTCACTCAAAGCTTTGTCTCTACTGGTGAAAGAAAGAGTACTTTGATGGAGAATGCCTCTTGCCACACATTCTATCAAGGTACCTAAGCCTGCGCAGTGCCATTTAAAGTGCTCTAGCAGTCTAGTCAAGAGATAATAAATTAATGTACTTCTTCGGATAAAGAATTCTCTAGATGAAAATTTGGCTTTTGATGAGTTCAGTTGCCTGAGTTGCTCCTCCAAGCATCAAGGTTAAAAAAGAAAAAAAGTCTGGAAAAATATTCTGTATATTTTAAAATACAGTAAGAGGCAGGAGTGAGTATAGAAGAAATTTAGGGGTTATCAGCCAGCCATTGAAATGTCATTGCTATAAAAATACTACAAGTTATCAAATTAACTACTTGAACACAACTAGAAGGAAAAAAAAAAAAAAAAAGGAATAAATGCAACTCAGTACAGGTGTAAAAGCTCACTCAGATTGGTTATCTCTGGCTCCCTGCCAGGAAGAAAGCCTTTGGACTAGTCTTAGAGTCTCTCCTGTGCCCAGTACTGTTTGATATTTTCCTAAGCAACTTTCATGGTTCTACGTGGTAAATACATAGCAGCTCACTTTAAATTCATAATATGTGGGCAAAAATTGGGAAAACAATGGAGTAGAGAAGGGGTGCAATTCGTTTGTCTGTACACAGCATCTGTAACTGCAGATGCTAAATGCAGTTAGTAGTTTTAGGTTAAGTTTGACATTTATGTGGACATGTATGTGACGTATATTAGGCCTTGGCCTAACAATAAGAAAACACTGACATTCCACTCTTGGCAGTGGGGAAAAAATAAAATCAAAGAGTCCAAGAAGGCAGGAAGAGGTATCAAAAACCTTTATATCATGATATATATCGAACCTCTAAATGATTACAAGATACTTTGGAGCCAATTACATATTTTTCTTCTACTGTTTTTGGAATGATTGCCTTCCACAAGGAAGCCTTTGCATGTTACAATTACATGAAGGACAGATTATGAAGGACAAACTCAGTCACTAAATCTATTGCATGCATACCACAAAATCAAAATTATATAAGAAATTAAAACCATACTTTCCTACAGAGGATTTCATTCAAGTCTTCTTTTATTTCAATTATGTGACTTCAGTTTTTTATGTTTTCTTTCTTCTCCAAAAAATCCAATATGTGTCTAAACCTTTATTTATTTATTTTTTTGTGCAGTGGTGAGTTTAAAGATTAAGGCAAACGTTTTCCAATAGCAAAACCAGTGCTTCAGAATCTCACAAGCCAATAAAGAATATCAGTAAGATAAAAGATGACAACACTAAACTAAGACCACTCTGGTAAAACTAAGTCATTGTGCAAGATTTCACATAATCTCCTTGTTTGTTTTTAATTAAAAGGAACCTAGCTCCCAGATATTTGACAGGCTGACAAAATTAGTCAGGTAAGGAAGGAAGCCATTCTAGCACCACCACTGATTATCAACATCCCCCCACTATGATGTGGTGTCCACAGCACAATTCAGGAGACAGGACAGAGCTACTCAGCCTTACCGTTTTGTCCAGCATCATACAAGATCACATTCATTGAGTTATACTGTAATTGAAATTCACTTTGCAGAAATGTCAAAGACCACCATGAAAACCAATGTTGCTATTAACAAGTGTGCCTCTTATGATACAAACTGGCTACTTTGTCTCCATGAAAAGGAAATAAAAAGCCCAAAAATGAAACTACTCCAGCTTTTCTACTAAATGACTAGAAATCTGTAGGTAAACCAAGAACTGAAAGTAATCCAGAGAATTATTTTGTGTACAAAATAGAGAATCCAGAAGAGAAAGAATAAGAAGGAATGTTATTAGACTTTAAAAGGTGTTTTATGATTAGAATAAATAAATAACTCTCTCAGCTGTGACATAAAACGAGTATGAGGTGTTTGGCGGGAAAAAGTACGTTACTTTTGTGCATAGCTATAAATCTTCTGTTTTTCAGTTTATATTAAATGTACATACAACCCAAAAGATATAAGCCTTTGCTCTACTTAAACCCAAATGAATGAATTATAAGTCTACATAATACCTGTAAGTATAGAAAAGACATTCATAATCCTGACCTGAAGTGAAGCCTACCTTCCACCCACATACAGATTTTTCAGAGCTGAAAACTGCTGCTTAATTTTACTTTTCCAAACAGAAACCAAACCCCCATTTGACAGGTTTCGAGTGCAACAGTTTTATTTAGTTACCAGTTGAAGAATCAGCTATACTAAAATTAAATGAAAAGAAACAGCACTATTAGCTATCACATGGATGTTTATAATGTAAATGTAGGATAGAATAACTTTTTCTTAAAAGAAGAGGCATACACAACAGATTCAAGCATTTGAAGGAAACTCCTTGATTAGCCACACTACTTTCGTACTTCATTTCATCCACAACTAGCATCTCTCACTAACTGTAGTCATCCAGAATGCCATTTCTACACAAATTACAACAACTTGCACTTTAAGTCTCTTACAACTTTTGTGTTCCACAACAGAGCAAATCCAGCTTACCTGCTACAGCTCTTTTGTCCCCTTTCTGTTTCCTTTCTCACTTTCAGCTTTGAAAGGTTTCTACAGTCCCCTTTGTCCAGCCTCCCCAGTCACAGAAGTCTGCTCTCTCCTTTTGCAGCTTTTCTTGCACTTGAAACAATCCATATCTCTTTTCTATAACTTACAAAACTTTACCTAACTTTTACAGCCATGTTTCATCTGGTTTTATTTAGATTTTCAAGACCTTTATAGAAGAGAATGTATGGCTTTTCAATGCACACAGAAGTCCATCAGCCACGACAAAAGCATCTTAAGAACACTTCTTATATATGCTCTTTTATCCATACCAAGCTTGTGACAAACTATCACAAGAACTGTAACAAATCCATTCACACTTCAACCTTTTCTACAAAATCCTGTCTAGCTTTCTGCACACTAAGCTCATGCAAGATCTCTAAGGGTTTTACAAGATTGAGAGTGGCAAATATCAGGCATCTTTTGCAAGCATTTTTTTTCCTATACACTTCAGAATTCATGCAACCCCAAAGGCTTCAAATAGAGGCAAAGAAATCTATTTTTCCATTTATCCTACAAAGAACCTTCCTCTATGAATTCTAACAATTGTCATTCTTGTCATACATTTCTTCATTCTACCTAAAGGGCAACTTTTACAGGAATCTAAGCTAGCAGTAGAACAAACAAATTTGCAACAATTTAACTATATCTACAAGTCACAGGTGTAAGATGCCAATCTACAGCAGTAGTTCATGCATTTCTTGTATATATCATATAATGGAATCATCGAATCATTTAGATTGGAAAAGATCCACAAGATCAAAAAGTCCAACCATCACTTAACACTACCAAATCCACCACTAAACCATGTCTTTAAGTGGCACATCCACACATCTCTTAAATATCTCAAGGGATGGTGACTCTACCAACTTCCTGGGCAACCCGCTCCTGTACCTAACCACCCCTTCTGTGAAGAAATTCTTCCTGGTATCCAATCTAAACCTCCCCTGCCACAACCTGAGGTCATTTCCTTGTGTCCTGTCACTTGTCACCTGAGAAAAGAGACCAACACCCACCTTGCTGCAACCTCGCAGGTTGTTGCAGAGAACAATGAGGTCTCCCCTCAGTCTCCTCTTCTCCAGACCAAACAGCCCCAGCTCCCTCAGCTGCTCCTCAGTTCCACCTAACTCTCCACCCATTGTTTGGGCAGTCCGAAAATTCCAGCCTGAATCAATACGATCAAGTTTCAGAAGCTTCTGTGTTATAATTATACATAGAACAACTGTCAAACCTTTATGTATTATTTTAAACTCTTCGAATGACAAAGCCATGGAAATAGTTTTTTTAAAAATGTATTCACTATTTCCAAAGCTTTTTAACATACAATAAGTACTTTTCAGCTACTCAAGAACTGCAGTCATGAACTGCAGAGCAATGCTGTGAATTAACATAATCGGAGACTGTGCATAAAGAAAGGAATAATGATGATAATGGTACCTTGTAAACGTAGAAGAAAACATAAGCATTACAGATGATGTAACTGAAGTTGACAAAGATCATCGAAGTCAACAAGGTTGTATTCTAACTTCTTTGGAACTGGGGCAACTTTAAAACAAATCATTTAATGAGCACAGGGATGAAGAATTAAGTAAACTATGAGCTGGGGATCTTGCCAGAAATCACTTGTATTTAAGCATGAGTTCAACAAATTACCTGGAAACAACAACTGGAATATGTTTTAAGTACTGTGTCTTAGAACAGCTTGTAACCCATTCTTTATTCATTAAAAAACATGAGAGCAGACTAAATGCTGGAAGCTGAAAAAGTGTTTCAACAAGCACAGTTATTATTACAACTCTGCTAACACCGTCACTAAAACATGACGATCTTCCAAAGAAAAATAAAGAGCAAGTTGAATCAAAAAATACAGGACACCAATGACTTTAGTTTTGGGACAGTAACTTCAATAAAAATAACACAAAATACTATTTTTCCATTTATGTGAATACAGCTATGTACTTGTTTATTGATATTTGGCACAATTAAACGCTTTCAGATTGTTTTAAATTTTATGGGTACTATTGCAAAAACAGTAAATACTAGAATTTATCTTAATATTAAAATGCAAAATTAAGTAAAGAATTGTAAAAACTTAGATTTTACAATTATATTATTCCATGTGTTTCACATATTGGAGAGAGCTACTTGTGATGCACTTTAAGTATTTTAAGTAAGTTCTCGTAACTGTGAGGAACTTTACAGTGATAAGAACAGGCTTCAGTAGCAGCTACTCCAAAACAATCAAGGAGCCAGAGGAAAGAATTTATAGACTGATGATAATTATCTCAAAGACTTTTAGGTAATTCAAACAAAATCTAAGATTGCAAGATTGACAGAATATCGTTTTGCTTTAAAAATGGTGAGAATAGGGTAGAGTTCAGAACATGCCTATAAAGCTGTGAGCCGCATACCAATAATGTCTTTTTCTTTTTTTAATCAATATTATAATCTATATCATACATGTTATATAATGGATTTCCAACCAAGTGGAAAAGTTCAATATCAATACCAACCCTAGGCAAATTCATTAAGATGTCTTTTTATAACAGAAACTGTAACTATCCAAATACAGTTTCTCAAGAGCTCTGACAGATTCTCAGCCTTTGCCATCTTAAAACTTAAATGTGGTGTGTTTTTTCAATAAAACATGTTTCTAGCTCAAACACAAGTTATCATATTTCAGTAGGTAACTAATGAGATGATTCTTTTTGAGATAAGGAAAGAGACAGTGAAGCAAATCTACTTAAGCAGCTGCTTATTGTACAGGATTTGCTGCATGGGTAGATGCCATCTCTCCTGAATGTCTGTTTGGAATTTATCATCAGTATGCAATTCTCTCCTGAAAAGGAATTTCAGCCTTCAAACCTATAAACATTATTCTGCTTAGCTCATGGGTCAACCTCTTGATACTGTACATAGTTTTCCCTACAGTCGGTACTATGTGTATTATCATCTGATTTGTATAATGTATAATGGCACTAGGTTTGTAGTGAAATCTGTGGCCTCTATTATTCTGCTTTCTGCCAAATTTTAATATGTATATATGTATCAACAACTAACGTGAGATATAATGCTGCTTATTTAAAAGGCTCTTAAGACAAATTAATGAATTGCATTCATTGGCACTTACTGATTTGTGCTGCACAAGTCTCTTTTGGTTTAACAAACTCCCAGCAATTCCAAAGAGATGAAATTAAGAAACCCTAAAATAAGCACAAACCAAAAGAGAATAGGTATCTAAATGATAAACAAAGTATATAAGCAGGACTCAGAGTGGCAGTGATATGTCACCTGACAATCTGGCAGTTGTTGCACAAAAAAATTAGAATATGGCAGACTTCCAAGGGGAACAAACTCCAAAAGGTAATACCTTCAGCTGGGAAGGAACTGTCATCTTCCTCCTCAGTTTTCTTCCCCAAAATCTGTAATGCCATCTCAGCTGTCACTATAGGATGAAGTGAAAAAATGCAAAATCCTCCTGGGCTTAAATCATGCAAGGCTTTGAATATTGGTAGCCGTTAGTCAACAGTACCCTGACTTACACATGGAAGTGAATAAGAAGCTAGTGCTGTATTTCACTGTTGATATAGAATCTGTAAAGATTGCTGTTTATGAAAGCCAGTATTTCAAAATCATTACTGTAGCAGAAGGCTGTCTATAGACTCATTTTGCAAGGAGAGCAAATACAAAGTTTACTTTCACATACCTCTCCAGATTGACTCCTCCTCATAATTTGAAACAGTAGGAGTATGTGTCATTATCTGCTTCAAGAAATCACACATGATCTGTACAAGTATAATAATACATTACCATTTCATTGTCATCTCAAGGCAACTGTAGGTGTGCATAGAAGTACGTTGTATGGCAATAGTTGTTTCTGTATGCAACATTAGCATTTAGTGGTAGGATGGTTTGAAGGGTAATCTCAAGATCCAAAAGTTGTTTTTTCATTTTTAGTTGAAGTGCTCAAGTTTTGTATGAACAAAACCGCTATCAATAAATGTTAGTTAAGCACACGTTAAGCATAACTATGTGTTTTGCCTGTAGGAAATTCTTTTGCAAATGTGTTACAGACTTAATATTTTAGTGACTCTAAAGATCCCGTTATACTTTATCTTATATCTTGTCATTATTTGCATGCATGTAACAATTTCAGACTTGACTGTGGTACCAGTTCTTTCCCTTAGACAATGCTCTAGACATTTGCTCAACTCACCTACCTCAGTAGGGACAAAAGTAAAAGCATTTTTGCATTTGCTGAAGAGCAAAAATGAAACCTGAATGTTACTTCATGAAGAGCAAAACCAAAACTTTCCTCTTCTGCTGCTTCAGGACATCAAATGAAGCTCAGAATCCTTCCTAAGAGCAAAAGTTACTATCCGATCCCCTAAGACACTTTATAATGGAAGCAGAACACATCACTTTGATACAACATTGTCTCCTGAGAAGGACACAGATCTGAAAGAAGCATAAAGTGTACACTACATAGGACTTATATTTGGCTCCGAGCTCACTATAACAGGCTGCCATCCCTGAAGCCAACAATGCATCTGCTACTTCTGGGATTCAGGAACAAAGGTATAGAAGACCATATTGGTTGCATGCAGCATAACTTTTCCAAGTATCCATATCTCTGTTGTATTTGATTTATCACATTTCCATGGAACTAGATATTTTGTCTGATTTGACTTTCCACTTCAGAAAAAGTTTTGAAATATTTCATAAATGTGGTAATATCACTTTCTAGTAAAATAGCTATATTGTAAACTAATAACTGAACAATTTACTGGTTTGCATTGTCAGAAATTATATGACAAGCTGATTTTGTTGTATTCTTGTTGCATCTTCTGGTGAAGTAATGGGGAGTTTTCTTATTTCAGGCTTGAATCTGTGTACTACATCTTTACAGAGGTAATGTTCCACCATCCAAAAAAAGACTGAAAAGAGAATGAGAATTTATCTTCTCAAAATGTTTCCTGCAGACCATACCACAGTAGCTCATCCTTAATGCAGATGAAGCATTCTATAGAATGCAACAGAGAACACGTCCCCATTTCTCTTAGTGACACGTTTCAGGTTTCATAAGATTTCATAGATAGCACTGACATCCTCCAGAATCTGCAAAACCTGAGCAACTCAGGTTGTTTAATCTCCTTCTCTGCCTTCACAGAGCTGTGTTTGCCTAACACATACCACATCACCATGAGCCTTCTCTTCTACCTGTACTAGCATCTAGTAAAAGAAAGACATTAACACATAAATCAGAATATACAGATTAAGTCTGCTTCCTTCCATCCTTTATTGTTCCTCGCTCATTATTACCCTTGCACAATAACTTTTTCTAGCTTCCAATTAAGAAACCTACATTTTAATACCGCAATATCACATGCAAAGCCTTTCCTTTCTGATAGACAAAACCATTCATATCTGGGAGGTGTTCTTTTTGTTTGTTTTGGTACATTTTCAAAAACAGAAAATTATCATAACATTCAAAATAAAACTGTAAACATTCAGCTGCTCTCCTCAGGGAAGAAAAAAAAAAAAAAGAAGATTCCATAGTCATATAAATTATTGATCCATTAAGGAAAAAAACAACCAAACAAAAAAAACTAACCTCCAAAAAACCACAACACTAGAGCACATCAAGCCAGGTTGTATTTTCAATAGCTGTAGGATTTTGCAGACACCAGTAAAGCAGCAGCTCAATAACATGCTCTCGGGTGCCTATAGCAACCACCAATAATATAAAATTCCCCACATTATTAACATTTCAGCAATTTTCCAAAGTATATATGAAATTATGTTTTTAAAATAATGTCTGGGATATTGGGGAAAATACCCTACAGTAGACAAAAATGAGGAAAAAGAGTTGGTAAGAGTCTATGGTAAATACATTTGCTGGCTAAAGTATATGCATTCCTCGAACAGGAACATAACCAGCAGATTATTAACATGAAGTGGTGACAGCGTGTTGCTATGTGAATCAAAGTGTCTGTTATTCTTAAGAACGCAATTAATTTTGTAAAATGTTGTGCTAGGCTGACAGATAATTATAAGAGAAGTTTAAGAACTGGATCAAGTGCCAGAAAATGGCAGTGGAATAAGAAATGTTAAATCATCTGATTTTAGGTACAAAGATTGGCAGGAGAAAAACAAAAACAGAAGAGAAAAATGGAAAAAAAAGGTGTAGGATATGACATGCCTTTTTGTGCTGACGTTTTTTACAATGCATCTGCTTCTCAATTATTTTTTGGAAGAGGAGCCTTTTGCAAAGGTTGAATTTCAAGGAAATAAATAAATAAATGTACAGTTTTGCTCATAAGTGCACTGAGACTTTACTCCAAAACAGAGCTAGTATTAGAAATGTGTAGTTGTTTTGTCACTTTCTAAAAACTAAACAAGTCATCTGTCTCTCTATAGGCTCTTGTATACCTTTAGTTATTACATTGAGAGCCTACTGCCACATCTATCATGCAAACCACCTCTGATGTAATTCAGACTACACTTTAAATACTGCTTAACTGTTCTCGGTAAGAAAATTATTTTAATGTATACCTCCTTCTGAAATTCAAAAAAGAAAAATAATCATGGTCAAAGGAGACAGTTTGTTCCTTTTAGTCTGAGGAGAGGGAAAAGATCTTACTTAGTTTGACATATCTCTATTTTCAAAAAAACTTCTTTCTTACTATCAGAATGATGAGTTTAGACTGTACTTTTTAAAATGCTCAAGATGTTTACTGTATACAAATTGTGATCTGCCTCCCTCTTCTCTCATGATTTTGGAATACTGAAATCTGCTACGATATATTCATTTAAGAAATAACTTCTCAACCTTTGTCATTTCACTGCCTGATTCAAAGAAGAAATTCTGCTAACATTCCAGTAACAAAAAATATTAAGACTGCCATCGACTATAAATTTTTTTGTATCGACTTGCTCAACATATTATATAAATGTTTTCATTGCTGAGACCTCTTGCTTTAAGGCAGGGGTAGTTTGTAAAGTTCACTAACAATTACCCATACAATTAACTGGTAGACAAAACCGGTACAAATTCTGACTTTACAAAGAATTCCTTGTAAAGCACAACAAAGTTTCAGCATAGCTGCAGCAAAACTTCAAAAGGGCCTAAAGATTTCTCTATAGTACATCTTCTGTAAAGTTCTCCATCCATGCTTCTATAGTACTTCTTACAATATTGCACTCCTCCGGACCCAGACTAACCCAGATTTACCGAAAGCTCTGTATCTTCTGAAAACATTCAGCTATTAGAGCATGCAGATCAAGGGTGATAAAAATTTTCTCCAGCTAGAAAAAGATGGGAAAAAAAGGAAAAATATATGCAAAGTTCAGAGAGCATACATTAAAATAAAATAAAATAAAATAAAATAAAATAAAATAAAATAAAATAAAATAAAATAAAATAAAATAAAATAAAATAAAATAAAATAAAATAAAATAAAATAAAATAAAATAGAATAAAATAAACAAGAACTTTATGTTCTTCTGCAGCTACTCAAATTTAATCCCACATTTAACTCTGGATTCAAAGGAATGAGGGCAGAATTTGGCCACTGCCTTGGGTATAAGAACTTCAAGTTCTGTATAAAGCCAGCCTGAGACTACCAGAAGCTAGGTATCAGCTATGCTGAATGAACAAAATATAACAGACAGACCCTGCTGAACTGTTTAGCTTGGATTTTTCCAATGAAGAGTAATATATCCATTTTCAGCCACGGTAGCTAAAACTTACAGAGTAAACCTGACTATAATTTTACATCTGAAATCTCCCCAAACATTGATTCAACTGAACATCTATGCATGCCGTGAAGCCACAGTGCTTTCTTTGGGTATCAAGAATTAAACTGCAGGTTCAAGTCTTCATGCACCCTTCCAGAAGCACAGAACAAGGCTCACAGTCACAGAAAAACAATTCTGTCAATAATAGTGAGGTTCCAAGGCTTAAAACCTCCATTTGCAGGCATAGTAATGCAGTTTGGTAGCTGGTGATAGATAATTCTTTCTGCTCAGGAAAGCAAAGGGAAAAGTACCTGCTTTTTTTGCTTGACTGATCAGATTCTTAATTCAGTCACACCTTCAAAATGCCACTGTCTCCAATAATGTTACACAAGCATAGCCAAGAATAACATTCAGGACCACAGACTTCGGATAATATGTAAACATAAATTACTAAACAAGGATAACAATCAGCACAGAAGAATGTATTGTATAATCCCCTCATGCAGCATCAAAGCAGAACTAGTGTGATTAAAATAGAAACCTATATATGTTACTAGGAATTAACAGGGAGAAAAAATGCTTCTTACTAAACCAGGATCCCTGAGGATCCATGAAATATGTACCTCAAACCCTGTGGATAAGAGTAAACGAAGGACTGTGCTTCTGTCGTCTCTGACACTGCAGAATACTGTCAACTCTTTTTCTAAAAATGTAATCATGTCACAGGGATCGCTATAGGTTGAATCCTGATTTTTGTAACACAGACAATAATCCAGAAAAGTTCCATTGACTACTGCTAAAAGACACAATCTCCTAAAAGTCTATTTAAAAATACTAGGATGCTAAGAAAACAAGAAAATATAGTAGTAAATTTACATAAATCAGTTAAGTATCTGGAACAAATGGAGCTAAGCACAAAGAATATGCAGAATACAAACTTGAGAACAACAATCCTATGTTATGAAAAACAGTTGATACATGGTGAAAGTCAAGCCTGTTGCAATGATGGGTACATCCATACAGCATAAACTGGACTTAAGAATAATGTCATATATTGAGCTTTTAACAGAATTACTGTACAGTTGTAACAGAATTACTGCCAGCTTTGTAAAAGAAAAAAATATAGGAATATAGTCCCTATATTCCTAACTTTTGCCTGCATGCATGGACCTGAGAATACCGTTTTCTGAATCTTAGACAACAGGGATCCTCCTTCTTTAATATTATCCCTATCAAGAAGGTTCACAAAGCAAAACAGTTTTCAGTATCTAGATTCTATTCACTCATTTTCTATTAACTAGAAATGTGCCGAGTCACTTTATAGACAAAAAAAAAAAGAAAAAAAAGATCAGTCTATGGTACAAAAAGATTACAAACTAAGCCTCACATACTGTAACTCAGTGAGTGCATTTGGACAGTGTCTGAGTAGAATTTGATGGGGTAGAGCTCCTCACCTGTACAGAATTTGTGGGTTAAACACTCACTAATGACTTAATATTTTAATGTTAGAAGTATTATTCCAATAGAAGCATTAAAAAATTCCAGTGCATAATCATGACCTAAACAGACATGGCTAAGTGATGACACGACACAGAGAATGAAAATGAAGGCACGTTAATCCACATATAAGAAAGCACCAGAAATTACCTTGAATGCAACACTACTGTATAAAGAATTATCCTTTACTTGAGCAGAAAAAGAACGTTTAAATTGTAAAATATAACGTTCATATTGTCAAGTCACACACTTACATAGTGGACCCAATAGTATTACAGAATAACAACAAAAGCAGCACAATTATAGTTCGGGCAGTACGTTGATTAATATTTCCTCAAGTATATGACAAATCACTCAATGTCAAATGTTGACTTCACTGGAGTTAGAAATCATTAGAACTCATTGTTCAATTAATAATATTTCACATTCTTCATCTTATGAAACACATACCCACTGTAAATCTAACTTATTCAGCTTAAATACAGTTTTCCTCAAAAACTCTAATAATCAGTAGCAGACAAATTAAAAAAAAAAAAATCTCCGTACTGAGGTAAAAGAAAATATATACATGAAATAGGAAACAGAGTGGAAAGAAATTGTAGTACTGTATATACCGAGGAGAACCACAAGAACTGAAAGTTGGAAGGAACTGGTATGTATTTCATATGGTTTAAGGGATATTTTATAACAAGTACTATTTGCAGAGGCCTGTTACAGAGTTTTAGGTCAGGACTTGAGCAAAGGCTTCCTTCAAAGCAAGCTGCACAAACAGACTGAGAAATCAATGGAATTCAAGGGCCTGAATTGAGGGCTCCCACACAGTTCTTACTGTCTTCAGCAACAGTAAAAGTTGTTCACTAAATTATAGTGTGAATAAAATTAAAGTCAGAGGACTAATATGATGAACAGAAATACAAGTTCAGCAGTACTGTCACCTCTAAATTTGATTTCCCTTTCCCCCACTGGCTTGGCAGAAGCTGTGAATCTTTATGATGCTACCCCTCAGCAATGGTCTGAGAACTGAAAATGTGGCTACCATTCCCCTATCCTCATATGGCAGTGACAGGAAAAGCAAGCTATTAGGCTTGTACAGGCTACAAAAGTCAGAGCAAAGCAACAGCTGGAAGACAACAGAAAAGAAACCAGCATTTTAACAGGGAGCCAGAGGACTTCTGTGAGCTAGAGAACATGAAATAATGCTATTAAGGATCCACATGCTGATAATACAATGTTTTGTGTGTACATGTGTAATTGTGCTGAACAGCTGAATTCTTCAATTACTTTCCTCTCTGCCACATCTCATTAATGTTTGTACATGTGAATGTCTGTGCACATAACCAAAGCAAATTTTGGTTAGTCTTGCTTTCTGTCTTCATTTCGTTTCAAGACGTTCAGCAGCAAAGTAAGCACAATTTTTAACAAATATCTCTACGTGGGTTACCAGCATTGTTCTGCATAACACAACTGTTCCTACTTTATGTAAGTCCTGACTCAGGTAATAGAACTCCACTGATAAAACTAAAAGAATCTTAACCTGAGGATCTAAGATAGTTTCTAGTCATTAATCTGTGAAGAGAGGATACTGACTTGCGTCACAAGCAGCCCTAAACTACCTTTGACTATATTAATGAAAACACACAGCCTTGCAAATATCAATATTACTATAAAACGAATAAACAAACTTTGAGTATCTTTTCAAAACAGACATCTGTGTCTGCATAGACTTCTGGGCTCTGTATCTAGGATACAAGGATGGTCCCATCCTTGTCACTGTCTCATCATTTGCAGTGCAGCCATCCCACTTCATGGCGAGTCAACTGGCACACATAGTGGTTAAACAGTCTGCCCAAGGCTTAGGCTTACAAACTGCAATGTCACACACAGCTACTAGATCATTCTCCCTCTCATAGCTACAAAACTCTGCTTATATGAAGTAACTGTCAGGCTTATGGTATAACAAGTTTTCCTTTTCTCTGTTCTCATACAGAATAACTCCAGGAACAACCCTTTAAAAATGATATCAAGTTCATATAAAGAATTTTGGTTCTTTATTACAGTTAAAACTATCAAGAAGTAAAATACATCATGAATAATGCTCTTTTCTGCTCAAGAAACCTCAGAAGAAAAACTTAAGTCTGAAGTAAGTACCTAAAGCTTAAACATTGTTTGCTTTCCCTTACATTGATTTTATTTCCAAAGCTGTGTTAAAACTTTGATGTTTATGATTTATCAATATATGTTTATAAGAAATAATAACTATTAAAACTAAAATATTGAGATAAAATAAATAAAGAAAAAAAAAGTAAACTTTTAAACTGTACAAAAGAAAACTGTATTTGCAGATTTAAGTGGCATTCTTCACTCTAGGTTCTTGGCTCTAGGGGTAACTTTCCAATATATACTTACATCCTTGTCGTTATATCAAATCCAGGAATAAAAAACATTCCTCTCTTTACAGCCATCTTCGAGGCCTGTGGACTGATAGATGCATAGATTCCAGGAAGCAGAGCCCGGATCTCCCTTGTCTTCAACTTTTACTAGGAGATGTGTTTTCTCTCTTAATGAATTAACCTGCAGTTTAAATAAGCAAACACCTAGATGTCCTAAATGTTTGGGGCATGTCAGAAAGATATTACCTCCCAAGATGGCAAAAGAAACAAAGAAGAATCTACTGGCAAGGTGCTCTGAAAAGATCCCAGGCAGCTTGTCTTGAAATGAAACTTCAGCTTCAGTGGAAGGCTAAAAACTAAGGATACACAACTCCCTTTTTCCACACAAGATATAACTTATACAAGCAGGATTCAATAAAAACTGTCATCCTAAATTCAAACAAGGATAACAAGTTACTGATGCTTTAAAAATTTACTTCTATTCTACTAGCATACAGTGAGCTACATGAATAGGAATTATATTCATGAGTACAGCCAGGAACAGCAGTAGAGATGATGTGGACTTTTAGTGTTAACAATCTATTAACACAAACGAGTACCAGGATCTTAAAAGGAAAATTCTCTGAATGATTTTATTTAGAGAATTTATTAATGAAAACAGACAAACCGGTCAGGAAACTCAATTAACTTTGGTGCACTGAAATAGTATAGTTACACAATTTATTTCATTCCTGCCAACAGGCTGAAAGTTGATAAGATCCATCATGCAAACAGAATCCTGAGGCACAATCAAGTTTAAATTTGAGTACAGGATTATGTTCAGCCCACTATTTGATTAAGTTAATCCTGATCTTTAGAGCTGGCTTCTTTCACCAAGTCATTCCAGACCAATGAGCTGCTGAGAAATACAAAGCTTCTGAAAGTGGCAGTTATAGACAGAAGAGAACATTTTTCACTCAATGAAATCCATGGACTTCCTTGATTTATGCCTCCAACTGAACTGATTTGATTAAAATTTTGTTCCATTTTCTTTTAATTGGTCAGGACAGCTTAAATTAATTATTAGCCGTAAGTATAGAAGCAGTATCAGGAAGTTCCATGCAGGCTACATACAAACATGACAATAAAAAATAAAACAAACAAAAATGTTTAGTCTAAATATTGTTCAACCTACGTTAAAAAGCAAGATAAACTGAAATGTATTATTGATTTAGCTTTATTGATAAAAATTTCGAAAACACGGGCCACAGTTTAAAACTCAGTGATTTAAATATTGTCGTGGTCAGGGCTGCAGAAAGAAAGACACAAAACTCTGCCTACTGATGTTGGGTGTTAAGTAGGAGGTTAACCCTGTGCAGTCACTAGCCTGGAGCAGTCACTGCTCTCCTGATTACAAGGACAGAGTCTGTACGTGAACCTGGCTCAGGAATAGAAAAGCAAAAGCTCTCTGTTTTCCGCCTCCACTACCTATTTGCATAAAGCTAAATACAATCTAGTACACATTTAGATATGAGTAAGTTCTAAGGTACTCAATCAAATTCCACTGAGCTATAATCTGTATAAATAAAAGCAAAATCTAGTCTTAATTGCCTAACTGTTGTCTATATTGCTAGAATATATAGGCATTTCTCATGGACAAATGGACTGTTGAAAGTTATTGGCATAGCGTTCACTGTTAAAGCAGTTAAATATGCTGACCTAATTTGTCTTTGATGGTTACATCACGTTAAGACAACTGAGGACAAATCTCACTTTCCAGTGCTACTGTTTCAAGCTGTTCTGTAGCAAGCACCAGTAGATAACAAGCACCACGCTGAACTCTCACAGTCAGTGCTGCCTGAAGAGAGGTATGCCTTGTTTTAGCCAAAATAAAAATTAATTTACAAGTTGCCAAAGAATCAGTTGTAACTTAAATCTCCTATTTCTCTAAGACAAATATACATGAAATGGAATACCCTTCCCCTCTTGTTGTACACAGATACAGAATTTCTTCTTTTTTCTACCAACCAAAGCTGTTTTGTTTCTTTCTAACTACTGAGTCACAGTTCAAAGCACAGCTTTTAAGTACTTTTTACTTCACAGCTGGTATCTATTTTATACAGGAAGATTTTACTTGCTGGCTACAGCAATTTTGCTTTACACTGCAGTAGCCATACTGTATTATATATTGTAGTGCACAGTTTGCTTATTTTACCATAACAATTGCAGCTGGATAGCTAATATGGTAAAAAATACAGTCCCCAAGAAAGAAACTATAGAAGAAATTGCTAGGACTGGAGCAGTATGCTAGTACACTCTAGAAGTAACCTCACATGCCACACTTGCAAATTAGTGGGAATAGGAAGCATAGGTGCCTATTAAAATGTATTACTTTCCATGTAAGAGGTTCTCATACGTATGGCTTTAAACATTTTTTTTTCCTTTTACCTTGTATTGAAAGCTTGGCATTCCAGGCTGTGAAGTTTAAAAAAGCCGACCTTGAAAACACAGTCACATTTATTTTTGAATGTTAGTTTACTTTCACACCCTGGAACTGGCTTCCTGCCTTCCAGATTTTGCTGAACGTGGTATGACCAGCCATGCCTGAACTTGCTGCACAGCTCTGCTCGGGCTGCGCCACAATCCTTAAGGACCTATCCACTTATGGCTTGAAATATGAAAAAGGTCTGTTTTACTAACCAATGCTATGATGCTTATCACCTCCTTCAAGGAAAGAATGATCTCATGGCTCACACACTACTGCTTTTGGACGTGGCAGGCCAACGATATTTTTCTGAGATCTTCCCCAGCACTGGAAGAAGAAGATTTTTACTCCCACATAGGTTTCACGCAGTGCTCTCACTGATTTCACAAGAGGTAGGTATTTCAAAGATACCTACCTAGGGAACCTTTCTCCATGAAAAAAATAAAAAAATCAAAAAAAATAAAAAAATCATGCACTGTGTAGACTAAGCACAGCACAGTACACTCTTGCACCCTGCTAAGCTGTGAGAATGTTTGTTCATTAAAGCAATCTGCTGGGCTAATGTAAGGGTGAAAGGGTTGCTCTGTGCTAACATGAACTTGTAAAGAAACATTTCCATGAGACTGCCCTAATGACAATAGGGCTACTATCTACACAGCAATTTTGATAGCACAGCAAGAAGCAAAACCTTGGCTATATATACAGAGTGTTCTACAGGGAAATGTGGGATTATAGCAATGATGTTGATACAGCAGGAGTAGTGAAATATGTACAGTACTCAATGCAGGCAGTAAGTGTATGCTCCCAAACGTTCCCAGACACTAAGGATGCTGGCCTAAAGGCACTTAGAAATAGACACAATTCCCAAAGATGGCTGTTCAGACAGTGAACGCCGCCCTAATTCCTGAAATTTCCAGTTAGCTTCAAGATCTGCCCATTTAAGTTTGACAGCTGTAAAAGAATCAACAGCACATTAGACGTTAATTTATATTTCTTTCATGCATGACCCAATTTAGTCAGACTTCCTTGAAAAGTATTTTCCCATCTTACAAAATGCCTTATTCACAGTTCAAATGGACCTAATTCTCACCTCACACTTGGCATCACATTTAGCTTCATATTTAATTAGATTTACAGCTCTACTCCTGATACGCACTAATGTAGTTCACGACTAGGAAATAAGCACACGACCTAGCAAAACCAGGGTAGAGCAGCTTACCCGTTCTTGCTTGTCAGATGAGCTATTATAACTGATTGTATGTACAGACTTAGCTTATCTCAATTATGAAGTAAAGCAGGCTTACTTAAACCTGAATTGAAGAATGGAAATATAAAACATAGCTGAAAAATTATTAACTCACACTGGAGCTACTAGTCATCACCTAATAGTGTTACAGAGGAACATTATTAAAGTGAACAGTGAGAAATCACCCTCCACCACCAAATTCTCAGGGAACAATTACTGCAAGTCATGAGGGGGGAAAAAACAAGGGGGAAAAAAAGGAAAATAAGCATTAATTATAATGCTTCTCTGTTAGAATGGAGAATAAAAATGCTGCTGCTCAAATTTTTTGTTTTTCCTGTACTTACCATTAGAATATATATTGTGAAAACAAAACTTCTGTGTCAACTCTCTTGTGAATCACATCTACTTCTTAGCCACTTGCAGCATTTACACAGATTTATTAGATTTAAACAGTCCATACAAGCTTGTACCCAAGCACATCACTTTGATAAAAATCAGGCATCTGCAAGTTTGGCATAATCACAGCATTTGAGGTAGGATAGAAGAGTACAGTAGCTCAAGATGGAGTAGCTCAAGTAAAGCAAACACTTCAACAGTGTTGAAACTGCTGATACTGTAGGCATCAGAATCCAGCAACTTCTAAACCACTAGCGTCAGGAAATCCTTATCAACAATCAGTGGCATTAGGAAAATCAGTCCAAAATCAAAGCGAAAATTTTTCAGAGCAGGACACATTTTTGGGGAAAAAAAAAAAAAAAAAAAAAAAAACAGATCTTCCAGTGGCTTTATGCTTTGTTTGTATTAAGAACTTCCCTTTACAACTCACTACTTCTACCTTGCTCCCTATCCTGTCCCCCCTGCCCCACACACACACTCAGAGGCAAAAAAAAAACTTGTAGCCCCCCAGTCTTCTGACTGTAAAGGCTACAGACATCAGAGAGAGCTGCCTGGCCAGGGAGAACTGCATAGATTGCACCCCCATTCTTCAGGTGAAGGAGGCATACATGCCTAAGTGACATTGCTCCAGAAGGCATCATTGCCGAATGGCTTCAGCTGAAAAGTTTGTCAGGGTGGTATTGCTGAGGTAGTGCTTTAACTCGGTTCTTTCTTCAGCAGTTTGAAACTTCCAAATGTAAAATGTGTGCCTCAGAGGAAGGAGAAATCTTGTGACTCCTTTAAAATGCTGCTCTTAGTATTTTAAAACAGATTCCAAATCATTTGGTTAGTGTGGGGGGTATAATAAGAGAGGTTCAATGTGGGATCGATTCATCTTATCTGCAAGAATACTGGAATCAGCATTTTTGTAAGTTTAATTCTGAGTAACCAGAAGCAGTGCCATTATTTAACAAGCCATTACATTAGTCCCTTCTAATATACGAACATTAGAAAACAGGAATTTCAGATTCATTTATGTTCGGCTCATAATGAAAGACTCTATTTTCGCTTGATTCTTACCCCAGGTAGTGTGGTATGAGTTTATTTAACTCCATTCAAATAAATGGAGTACTGCCAATTACCGTTAGTTCAGGAGCATGACCCTTTATTAAATGAACATTTCTAAATATCTTTTTATTTTTTCTTATGTAAAACAAATGCTGAGCTATCTAACACAACATTCTAGCTTGTCAGAATAAGACTTAAGTGCATAAGGGTTGTAATTCTCCCCATAAAGATGGGCTGAGAACACAGATCCACAGCAGGTATGAAAACTCAGCTCCACAACACTGACAGAAACAAACTGCAAAATTTCAACATGGTAAACTACACAGCACACAGGCACAGAGCCAAAATACATCTGTCATTTAGAGATTGCTGTAAAACATACAGAAATATGAGAACAGCATGTTCTCACTCATTCTAACAAACTGGCAGAGACCCATTATGAATGGAAATTAATAACTACTACATAAAAAAAAAAAGCCAACCAATTTTTTTGCCATTTTACAGCTCCCCATTATATACTGTGCCAGTACCACAAACAGACCAAGAAAAGTAGTTATTGGAACTGGCAGACAGTCGTAAATAACATTTAGTGGGTAGCATCAGTTATGTGATTTAACACTGGGGTCAGGTTGGTTTTAAAACCACAAACATTTATAGATAACTGGCTACAAACACTGGAAACAACCAAATAGCCAGAGAACGAAAAATTGGTTGTTTCTGGACAGAGTGTAGGCTTTCTCAAAATCAAATGCTTAGCAGATTATTTCAAAGAATCTAGTATAACTGCTGAAGCCAGTGTTTATATAAGATCTGAATAAACTTGACACAGATGGAAAAACTCTGTTTTCAGTTACACACATACAGCTAACGTGAAGAGCAGAATTTGCCCCCAAGAGCACATACTGTACCTCAGAGCCAGAAGCAATGTAACTGGGCCCAGTTCCATTCTCAGCTATACCCTGTTAACTGTTTTCATAGCTTAAAAAAACATGGCACAGACTTCTTAAAAACAACCAAGTCAAAGAAAGAAGGTATTTGAAAAGCCACTGCCAGATCTTTGAGAAAATCAAGGGGCCACCTACCATCAAAGACAGCTTAATAAAGCAGGTAAATAAATACTGGTAGCATTTTTGGTGGCATATTTCCCCAACTTTAGTTACACAGTAGACATTCTCAAATAAACATAAAACTTCAAGATGTTTATAAAGTACAGACGAGAAAACCAGATTTCTGCTAAAGTGTACAGAAAACTTCAATCAATCTCACAAAAAACACTGGGGCACATTAAAAAAAATAGTACAAGAGGAAGCTTGGGAGGCAAGAGAGAGGAATAAACTGCAGTAGGGAGTTTAAGTTGACAAATAATTGTAAAGCATATCCTGTAAATCTGGAAAGCCAAAGCAAAACACTTAATGTTTTCCACCTCCATCTATGTTACATGGCTCCTGCATATGGCTACAATTCTGTAATTTGCTTTGTTTTTGCCAGTTCTCCAGAAGTTGCTTCTACATTTTTCTCTTGTTCAGCTCTTAAATACTGCAGTCCTTTTTCTTTATTCTCGAGTCCCTCTTTCAGCACTGCTTTCAGCCCTTTTCAGTTACTGGAGTATTCATTCATCAATTTTAAAAGAGCTCAGGGAGCTCAAGAATGATTTTAAAAATTTATCTTTCTTTTCTAAATTATATTACAAACATTCATTCTTTTGCTCATTCTACCACTTCACTGGTCTTCTAACCAAGCATTTCCTGAGTATTTCCCACTTTGTCTAAATAAAAAGTCTGTCTTTGAAACTCTTCAGCATACTGTTGTTTTTAATGCCTTGCATGGGAGCTGAAAGCACACAGGTCTGAACTTGCCTGAACTTTTACTGGATTTGCAAGAAAAATTCTCATTCATTTTACAGGAATATTTTAAGAATGACAGTGACACACTAACTCTCTGTGGTATTACTTTCCACAAGCGTGAGCCTCAAAACATTCCTATGGATTTGAGAGAATTGTTTTGCTGAGTTATTGTTATCTGCAAGTTCGTGCTCATTTGTGGTATCTTCCAAAGCACCTCTGATCACCAAACCTAGAGGCTTTTAAATTGTAATCTGTCCTTTATGCTGCTGTGATGATTGCTTTCACTTGCTGACAGCATCTGCAACAGCCACCTTAAATGCTTATAATCCTTTTTGATGTAACGTTGAAGTAGATGTGGTGAAGCCATAGGAATGCCTCCTCACAAACTCCAGCAGTGCAAAGCATCCCTCAGAACAGCATTAAAAAAAATACAAAAAAAAAAAAAAAAAAAAAGGCCCTGTCAAATACAGACAGGGCAAATTTTCATGTTAAATAACCTGCAATGTTATTGACAGCATTGGAAACTGCCAAGACACTACCTGCCAGTATCCCTAAAAGCCTTATTACTGAGGAGAATGAAGAAAGCAACAAACTTGCCTTTGGCAGCCATACAAACACAAAGACCTAAGGCAGAACGACTGCAGTTGAAGTCCAACAAGCAGGAGAAAGCATTGGTCTAGCTTTGTTGGGGAAGAACAACATCCCAAATGGCATGAAAAGGCACAGAAAGAAGGAAGGGTAAGACTACTCCCCCACAATTTCCCGACAACATCCTTCTCCACAAGGACTAGATCTCAGCAGTAAGTCATTACTCTGTGAAATGATTGATAGAGCTCAACAGTTTTTGAAATATTAACATAAAGTATGTATAATTAACACAGTCCCTTAGGTGGAGTTTATGAAATAATATTTCTTACTGTAAATGCAGAGGGTGTCATATTTAAACCTATTACCGAAATATAACACAGATTAATTGAATAAATCATATTTCTTTCAATTTAACTTTTATTGCCTAAACTAGATGTATGAATAATTTAAGGTAGGTGCATCACCTTCCTCCTGATTACAAACTTCTAAAAACAGTGTCTTAAGCCAAACAAGATCACGAGCAATTATACTCTAATACTATTTTGAACCATCTTCTCTATTACCCTCTCCAACTCTTTTTAATTCATACGCATTTCAGAGCAAAGATTACTTCACTGGCTGACCACAGTGACTTACTCATCTATCACACATGTGCATTGCTTTCACGGTACTACACAAACAACGCTCTGCAGGAAGTTCACAACAGTTTCTGAATGTCTTGCTTCTGGGGTCACTCTTCTTTACACTTTCAGCTCCTACCGCCTACTTCGCCATGCATTTCCTGAATGACAGGAGAGCTCAGCATTCTGCCTTGGAAGACAGTGAATGGGCTTTCTGCAGCTTTACAGAAGTGTAGAGAAAGACACTTTTTTCCAGCCCAGCAAACCACGTAGCAAAGGGCTGTTGTCATCAGATGAGGCACTTTACTGAACTGATAGGGGTCAATAATTACTAATCTACAAGTGGGAAAAAAAAAAAAACTGATTTCTATAGCATTAAATAACTGGATACAGAGGGCATAAAAAAGTAATGTAAGACAAACTGCAGCCCACACTTCCTAACATCTACGAATTAATGTCCATACGTGGATTTTTTTTTGTTAATTCAAAAGTATTCTGAAGTGTAGCTCATGGTAGAAAGACGCTATAACAAGTAATCTCTGTAATGCACCAAATATACAAATATCACACAAAAATTATTTTTTTAAAAGTTTCATAATTTCCACGCACAAACTAAACCAACATTCAGCATTAAATGTTGCAGTGTTACCTCCATTAAATAAGCAGATCTTCCAGAGAGGCGAGGAAGAAAAAGCCACATTTCTGACAAAGAACTTCCTGACTAACTATAAACTATTTGTCATTATAACTGTCAAACTGCTATTCCTCCAGCAATTATGATGTGATAATAACTAAGTTATTACTATAATTTAAACACTAAACACTAATTGACTTGTTAGTGTTAGGTCAGAGGTTGGACTAGGTGATCTTGGAGGTCTCTTCCAACCCAGACGATTCTGTGATTCTGCGTAAATATTTCAGCTACTAAGTCAGAATAAAAACTGTATTCATAAGCTAGAGGCTGGTTAGTAGAAGACTTTTTCCAGTGCAAACACGGGACCACAAAGATGAGTTTTATTTTCCAATACCTATCCTTAATTAACGATCTTTAATCAGAAGTTGCATTTACACTATTTACATTTTCTGTAACTAAGTCTTACACAAAAATGTATAATTTGCCTGTGAATCTATATTTATACAGAAATCAATAGCTAAGTTATAAAATGCGAGCACTTAATTTTATATAATACAATTGCAAATGCTAACTCAGGATAACAATTGCAGCCAAGTTAGGAACAAGTTAGGATGCCTGTATGAGGATGGATGTTTGTGGTACATGCTAACACAGATGACAACTGACAGGCTACTGTAAACTGTGGTAATGATTAAAGATATTTCTAATCAGTATTGAATCCTTGATCACCACCATAAATTAATCAGTATTTTCTAACCAGTACAGACAGAGAGAAGCTGGTACAATAAATCTTTGTTTAAACTAAAAAAAAAAAAAAGTAAAAAAAAAAAAAAGTAAGAATTATCTCAACCAGAGGACTGTGCTCAGTACTTTTTAGCACTGACTGGTTTGTCTTTATATTTTAAGAATTTTTAAATTGTGTTGAAACCTATATGTATTCGGCTGCTATTTTAAAATTGCAATTCTATCCTTTTGCAACTTATTTCAAGACTTAAATTCTAATAACTAGATAAACATCAATATAAGACACTATACTATTCTGGACTGAATTTCACAGTTTGCAGCACTAGGCAAAATAATTCAGTAAATTTAGAACCTATCCATAATAATAATGAACTACATATTTAAGCCATCTTGTATCATCAGTTCCTGAGCAGAACATATTAGTGACTGATAGCACTAATCAGAGTGCACAAAAGCTTGATATTGCTTTTCATAATTAGAATGATTTTTTTAGTCATTTTAGGAAGATCAAAAATATTATAACAACCAAATTCCCCAAACTTTGTAGGACTTAATTTTCCTCATTTCTCATAAAAGTCATCTTTCTTGTATATCTGCATTTCTCTATAGTTCTTATAAGAACAGCATCATAGCAAGAGAACCAGATCAAAGAATGGACTAGAAACAAAAGTAGAAAGAGAACCTGTAGCAAGATACTGAATTCACTTTTATATTGTCATCATTTTCCAAATCAGATAGCATTTTAGAATTGCTTTTGAGTTTATTTGTATTCTTTGACTACTCACTTTCCTAAGCAGTTATGTAAAAGACACCTGCAAAGGTTAGTAATGATATTCTCGCTGCTTTACTGTAAAAGAAACCAAATACATCCAATGTAATTTGTTCTCTGCTAAAATTATACTTCTCTTGTTAGTTACTGAGTTTTCTTATTAGGTCATGTACAGTTAAGAACACTGAAAAAACGTGTAGATATATGCTTTAATGGTGGACTTGGCAGTGCTAGGTTGGACTAGATGATCTTAGAGGTCTTTTCCAACCTAAATGATTCTATATCCCATCAGTTCATTTTTGTGACAACAGAACATTACCTCTCCCCTTCCAAGGCTTCAGATAGCAAAAAACCCTAGCACATAGAAATGTCTCTTCAGTGATCACCTCTTAGCCAACGAAGGGTAATTCAGTTAAAAATGCATGCTAATACAGGCTGAAAAAGAGGTGACCCTCAAGAAGTAGGTTTCATAACTGGTAATCACTTTGGATTAGGAAGATAAAAATCTAGCTAATGGAAAAGAGAGGATTCCTCATCTCGACAGTCATATCTGGTGCCTGAAATTCGCTTCTTCCATCTGAGGAAATTGCTAGGCAGTTATGTACTTAAAACCTGTTAGGACAAATCGTATAGTTCTTCTCAGATTTCTGGAAGAGTTGTCTGCGAAGTAAGTGATGAGTAGAAAACAAACAATATCCCTCATTCTTTATCGTCACATGTAAGTAAGGGTTACCTATTCTCACAGCACTCTTCTACACCTCCAAAGTCTGTCTTTCTTACAAAAGAAAGCGATAATGAGTGAGTGGATTCAGGAGCAACAGGTAGAGCATGCCCAAATAGATTCATAATTTCTGCAGCTCCTCAAAGAATCCTCCTTCGCAGTAATACAGGCTGTAATCATGGAGAAACACTGCAAATAGGTAATATTGGTAGTGTGCTGGACCTGCAAGGAGTACCAGAGCCTTTGCAGAAATGCATCATTACTGAATGGTTCACTTCATCACTCACAACTATTTTGGATCCATTAAATTTGAAAATAGTTCTTCAGGGAGTTGGATGTAATATATACTTTTCTTTCCAGAATAATGAGAGAGATACTATGAATGGAACCTCCTAGATGTTATCATGGCAGATGATAATCTAAATCACTTTTTTTTTTTTTTAATTTGGTCTCCAGTACCATTTAATATTTTATGTTGATGATGGCCAGTCCACCAAACTCTGCATTTATAAAATAAATGGAAAAATTCTCCATGAATGTAACAATACCAGAGGAAATTATTGAGTACTATGAGAAATTTTGTATAAGTTTACCTACAGCATTAAGAATCAGCATATTGTTCATTTAATACAATCTCCTTTGTATAGACTGAAAATATAAAATATTCCTGAGTTTAGAAATCTCAAAACAGAAATGTTTGGAACAAGTAAACGTTGTATTTATAAAAGTATAGCATTCACCAAGCATGTGTAAATATTATTCAGTCAGAGTCGGTTCCCTGTACTCTAGTGCTCTGAATACGTGCCGGCATGATTATGGCTTATTTGCATGATGTTTGGTGAGGGAAAAAAAGAAAATAAAAAACATCACATCTCATATGAAAAATACATAAACACTTTCAGAAAACAAAAAGCGCCCACAGAACAGGCCTGTTGTGTCCTTAAAATAAAAATGCAGAAAATAGAGTCAGATTAATAAAATCCAGTCAGCCTAGAATATCAACTATATCAGACTCCCATAACATAAAATAAGTAGATATGCAATTAAATATATAATTTCCCAAGAGCTGTAAAATCCAACTTGTTGCAAGTGCCTGCGTCTAAAGAAAATATAAAACTCAGTTAATGACAAATGCATACAGATGCTTGTTCTTATACAAATCAATTTATCATTCAAAGATCCGACTGAATAATGTCGGTAGACCAAAAAGAAATAAAGTTACAAGTCCTACTCCTCTATTCTCTTCTCAATGTCATTCTATTGGTATTAGAGTACCAAACCTTGTCTGCAACATACTTAGCAGTAGAAAAACAAAAAGTGAATCCAAATGAAAACAGAAACAAATCTAAAGGGAGGGAGAGGGAGGAAAGTTTGTACTGAACTCTTAAAGAACAAACAAAGAAAAAAACAGAAGGCCCACTCTTTCACAGGGATGTTCTTTTTCATTTTAATTCCATCTCTCGAAGAAAAGAAAAATATCACTTCAAGAAAACATTCCAGAAATCCACAAATGTTCTATTAATTTACTCTAGCTGATAAGCAGGCGCACACATAAAAAAAAAAAAATTAAAAATAAAGATTAAGTATCTCTCTAGCACAACGCAATAACTTTCAATGGGATTTGTGTTATCTCAGGACAGGAAATGTTACAGATACATTTCACAGTGACCCACACAAATAGCCCGTACTTTCTGGGCCTGGCTGTACCAGCTTCTCAGCAAATCTGTTCAGAACCAGCCCAAATACCTGAGCACTGCGCCATGTCCTGTATGAGCTGTGTCGCGTTAACATACTCAGAATTCCACTTCTATCTTCTGCATTTGTGATTTCCTCCCTCTCTCAAAAATAAATGCTACTTTTATATGGCCCAATATTAAAGTCAGTAGCATGAAAAGAAACGAGGCCAAGCTCCAAAACTTATATTCCTACACGTACCAGTTCGGTTCACACTTTTGGGGATCAGGTTCTGCAAAATGATGCAGATCTTACTATCTCTGTAAATAAGGTTCTTAATCCTGCAGAATGTAATGCCCTGCTTGATGCTCATTTCTGCATAAGAATGTATATATATGGAGCTACATTTAACCATACAAATTATCCTGTAAATAAAGATAAATAATTTAGATTTTTTTTTCTTTTAGCACAGAGAGCATGCATGTTTGTATGGGGTGAGGAAAACAAAATTTTGAACATGCTCCTGTCACAAGTCTTTATTTGGCTAATAACATCTAGTAAAACAGAAACATGACCTACCTTAAGTGATTTCAGGCAAGTATTACCTCAGACCACTATCTGTGAGTCTATCTGAAAAAAAGGTATCTGAATTTTCAGAAAGAAAAAGCAAAGCATCTCCACAATCTGAAGCATCACGGGTAATTGCAGACGCAAAGTAATTCCTGTCAAGTTCTCCTCAATCCTGGGATTTAAATGTATTTTCCCCAAGTGTATGAAATATTATCAATGTGAAAAAGTTTAGTATCTAATACTAGCTGTATCAGCTCAAAAGATCTACCTTCAGCATTTCTTCTCACAGTGCATGAGCAGAAGGTATACAGATTCAGAGCAATGCAATGACACTTTTTTTTTTCCTGTTTGAGCTGAGCAGTTGCTTCTGCTGAAGGAGCGAGCTGCAAATGCAGTCACCAGGCAGCTCCTCCAACTCACTTCCAGTGGGACTTCTTCTGTAGCCCCCCCTTCCTCTAAGGACTGAGTACCACTGACACAAACCGCTACAGCACTGCCTTAACATGAAGTTACAGGACATAAACTGACTATTTATAAAAAGAAAGAAAAAAAAAAAAAAAAAGGTTCCAAATGAGAAAAGGATGCTAGTCCTTCATGTTGTAAAACATCAGTCAGTAGGAAGTACTCAAGATACAGTATTTCAAAGACTGGAAAGAGCATAATATGAATCTACCTCTGAAGGCAGCTGTGAATCTCCCTAATTAAAATATATATTTTTTTAATTTGTTACTGAAAAATAATAAAAAAAACTTTTCTCACAGCATACTGAATTTGTGAACTTTTCTGTCATTCTGCACAAATTCTGGACTTAGTTCCTGAACCCTCTTGGACTCATTTATCCCAGAAAGCCACATAAACTAAGTGCTCCTCTCAGAGAAAGGATCCAGAGAACGCTCACAGCACTCTGCCAGACACTGTGAGTTCACAGAAAGCTAAACTTTTGGGTTCAATCTCCTTTTCAACAGCTAGTCATATTCTACCTTCAGAAATGACATACAAGCTGCATAGATCACCTCCCACCCTTAGAAAACAAAATTAAAATAATCCTGGCATATTTTATGAAGCACAGAAAACCACTAGTTATCTCAGTCAAAAGTTATAAAAATACTACCTAAAACTCTGTAACACCTTTCTAGAGGTCAATCCAAATCAGAGCATCCTTAATTATTTCCCAACTTCCCAATAACAAACGATAGCATCTTTGGGACCCCATCATTCCACAGCTCAAAACCAGCTTTGCCTTTGAAGAGGTTCTGGACAAGTAATTTCTCTCCACAAAACAAACAGCAGCACGGGCTAGGAGAATAATCATAGACATACTGGCATCAGCAAAGGTAGCTAAGTAGAAGAAAGGTAACGCAGAAGAAATAAGACTTGATGTTTAAGAGACAAAAATCAATCCAACCTGCAGACCAGCTTCCTGGCTTGACCTCAGACCTGCCTTGTCACCACAACCATGACGATGATCCAAGCCGCGGGCTGCCCCTGCGTGCCCCTGACAGTCCTGCCCTGCTACCTCGCTTGGGTCCCAGCTGGAGAGGCCCCTGCCCTGCAGCTGTGTGATCACACCCAGCTCCTGGCTCCCTGTCCCCTAGGGAAAAGCCAGTCCTCACTGCTCCCTAGTACTTTTTGCCATCTCAACTTACTGTTCATGTTACGTGCATTTTCAGTGTAAGTCTGATGCCTTATATATGAAAAGGGAAGCTTTTCATACATAGAGCTGAGGTCAAAAATATTAGAAGTATTTCTTTGGACAATGCTACAATCTAGCACGCTTGAACATAAAGCAAACCTTTTAAGTCACTATATTGTTTCATGTGCCAATACAACCAAAAGCATGCTTGAAAACATTGTGGATTCTCTGGTCACCTCTATTAGACGTAGTTCAAAACTACTAAAAGCTGCAGAAATCAAAAAGGTTGAAATATGTCTTGTTCTTTCCTCCCAAAGACACAAGATCAGTAGAGTCATCAGGATAGAAATTTTCAAAAAGAGCTAGTGATCTGAACATCCCAATTTCTGTGTGCCCAAAACTAGTCAATTTAAAATGCACTTTTTTTGCATCTATTTAAGAGTAAATCTGTTTAGAGAGACACCATGTCACTTAAGAATTCACTTCACTGGTATCACTAAACAAGACTAGAAATATTTTCTTGTAAGATAGGTCAAGGAGCAACAATTCAGTACCACTTCTACTCACTAGTGTTGTTTCCCATTTTCACCATATTTCAAAGCTAGGAAAAATGTTGATCCTCCATTAAGCTATGAGCAACAAGAAAATATTTTCCTAGACAGAGAAAACACATTTGCCTTCTAACCTATTGAATCAGCATATCACTTATTAGAGCAGATGTTCACAAATTAAATGGCACCAAAATAACATCATCTAGAAGTTATTCAGAATAATAAAATCTCTTTTACTGAAATCCTTGTAGCATTTTTGTCTTTAATTTTGTGATCCGTAAGTCCCAAATCACAACAGTGCTTATAAATAACAGAAATATATGGATATAGAACTATATCCTGAACTATAAATTGTTATATAATACCTGTACCATACTCTCTACAGTGAGATAAACATTATTTTACTGAAAATCTGTTTGCTACAGTAAAATATGATGATGGTTTTTAAACAGGCAATCAAAAATCTTTTCTACCCCTTACTTGTGACCAAAGCATATTTTTCATAGAGTATCTGCAGCTCATATTTAGAGCTACTATCCCTTAGCCACCTTTAACTTGAAAAATATGATAGATTTCTGCCTTACAATCCTTGCCCTTTCGAACGCAAAACGGATCAACTTTCCTCATGCTTGAGACCTGAAAAATATTCAGTGTCTTAAATTCCAAATGAATTTAGGGCAAATTGAAGACACCTTGAAAGAGCACGCCCATTAAGGAAACAGAATTTATGTACCCTGACGAGTACAGTCTGTGGAACGTGTAACTTGTTGTAATGCAAATATATCTTATTGTATTTGGACAGAAAAACAAAAGGTACCTTTATTTCACATCAACAGTCCTCTGGAGTTTTCTCTATTCAGGCTCCACTGTGCAAGAAGAAACTGTCACTGAATGACACCCTGAATTCATTACAGAGCTGTACCAATAGGGAGACAACAAAAGGCAGAAATTAAAGTTCATTCATATGGTGGATGAACCACACTAAGGGCAGATATCATGGGCTCTGACTGAAATCAAACCTTCGAAGACTTAAATAGAACAGAAGTGAGAAATATGGTTGAGGCTACAGAGCAGGGCAAGGATATAGCAGTGTATTGAGCAAACATTTTCCCTCAATTGTACAAGGCAGAGAAGAAAAGGCAATAACGCCTCTCCACACATGTGCTTGGATTTCTTTCCAAAGCATATTGTGGGGTGTTGGTCACCTAGCAATGAAGATAAACACGCAGTGAAGCGCTCTGGAGCATCCCTTCTCTACAGCATAGATCTGCATCACAATCTTATCAGTATAAGTACAAACAAGCAAAAGCAGTTGTCTTCTCGATTGTCATTTACTGCAATTATTAGGTAGAGTACTATCTGTTATTGACACAAGACGTTTTATATGACTTCAGTGCAAAAGCATTGGACTCAAATCCAGCATACTTAAGGCAAATTAGAAATACAAGAGTGATAGTGAATATCTCTGATTTGATTTTCTTCATTCTCAGCTAATGTTCACATCCAGGATGGTAAATCCAGTGTAAACCTATGTCCTCCCAATGAAATGGTTAGTTCTTTAGCTAAAATAAAAATTAAGCTTACTGTGACTGCTAAGAACAGAAGAAAAAAGGTATCTAAAAGACTCCTTTGACCTATCTTACTGAATCTATTCATTCTTCTTCTAGTCTCGATACCCCATGAAACTTCAAACAGGATTGAAAACAAAGAGAGACCTAAATCTATTTTCAATATGTGCTGTCACTTCCTACACTCCTCGGGGAACTACTGTAACACTCGGGAAACACTTGTAACACCTGCTCCACCACAGTCTTCGTTTTGACCCTAAGCAAATCACTTGGTCTCAGCTTCATTTTGCAACCTAATTCCTAATGAAATGAATGGAAGTCAGGTGTCTAAAAGTACATTTTGTGAACGTGGACCTGAATCCCTCTGTAGCTTAGGAGCTAGCAGACTGGAGGGTTTAGGACCTCCCTATCTAAAACGGTCACAAGGCATTTCAGAACAAATAATCAAAAATCTGTTTGGCACTCAGATAGGATAATTGTGGTAGGAGCACAGATCTACAAGATAGGCTAAAAACTTCACAGTACCCTCTCGGCCCCAGTTGGTACTACCTAGCGCAACGAGTATCTTCCCAGCTGCATGATGTACTAGCATCAGCTGAACCTCTATTGGCAGCTGCTGAAGTTCATAAGACCAGAGTACCTTGAATAGACATAATGCATGAAGTACCTCACTTGCAGCTGCAGATTTAATCAAATTGCCCCTGATTTGTTTTCAACTGAAGTACCGCGCATGCATAAGTGAGTAAATACAAAGAAATAAAGTTTTTACTTACCTACTTTCCCTCTATTAGAATGTTTTATCAGATTTTGACATGTAACTTAATATTTCTCTTCTTTCCTTCTTATACACTTACGTATTTATTTTCCAAAGAACCTGTTGCAGAAAAAGGTCTGAAGGTACATTATAATTTTACAGAAAATAATTAAAAATAAAAATTAATTCAACCATCTCAGTACATAATGCTTTAATGACTTTTCTTTCAGAATTAATATCATCAGAGTTCCAAATACACAGAAAGCATGGTAGCAATATGTAAAGTTTCATGTTTGTACCTGGTTGCCAGGTACAAAACATTTATGAGCTTTAACCCAGAATTAATATGTCAACAGTTTTTTCCACATTAGATTATCTCTGTGGAAATGAATTCATTTCAAAAAAAAAAGTCTCAACTTTTCTAGAAGCATTTGTTTCAAACAGAGATACACAAATATGGTAAGTCAATAAACTAGATCTTATTTGTTGCAAAATCAGAAATATTTGACCATTCAGTTATAGCAACAGGAAAATGCATACCCTGTCTGACATCTACAGATGTTACAGGCTGTCATTTAGGTTTATTTTATGATAATAAGAATACGTAATTTATATGCTGGGTATAATAGATTTTTTTGTAAAATCTTTGCTTTCATTTTATTATTGTTTTTGTCTTATGCCAATTAATTTAAAAAAATAGGCCTGTATTTATAACTGGACAAAATGACAGTAGAAGTGATAAGGAACCAGGAAGAAATAGATAGAGGAAGATAGTTACGTAGTCTAAAGCACCATGAATAGTTCATATTTAATTTGAGGACTATCAATTACCTCTGTAAAGCTTATGTGAAAAAGTCATTTACACTCAGAATTAGTTTTACAAGTCTGGGATCACCAGAAAGACACATTTCCTATTTCAATGCTGCGTAGGAAAGACTTTCACAAACTAGTTACACACAGAATAGACTTTCTGACATTCTTCTTCCTGTAACTCCACAGTGCATTTATCCTTTATTTATCCAAATATGAAAAGTAAGTATTTCATAGTCTTGGGCAGCTTAACACTGATTTCTCATATCCCAAGTCAAGTGACTTTCAGCTCCTGAAAGCATACTTGACAGGAACTTTCCACGTCAGCAGTAACAAGATAATTTTTCATTCAAGATTATGACCTGATTGCAAACTCTTTGAACACCAGTATTATGCAAAACAATCATTTTCACGTTCCAAAGCTAGTTCAATAGTTTTGCTGACTGAAACCACACTTAAATCTCATGACCACAAGAAGTTCATAATAGCCATTAGTATCCCTAGACGCCAAGAACATCGTTGTCGTGAATTAGATGTAATCATGGCAGCAGTGGGTTCTCTCACTCCCTTGAGATCCCAGAATGATTCCACATTACTTGGATGTCACAGAAATGGACAGTGCACAATAAAACTATGTAAGCAGAAGAACTTTTCTTCAAATACAAAAAAAAAAAAAAAAAAGAAAAACTACACTCTCCATCAAATGGAATTGGACTCTTGTGGAATCATTCTAAGAAAGCTTAATCAGACACTTAGCCAGGAACTGCCTAGCAGGGTGACATAACACTTTTTTCGATATAAATTTCAGCATCCAGGCTGAAATTTTCAAGTAATCAAAGAAGCATCAGACAACTTGATGACTATAATAAAGAAAAAGATATGCATCTCTGAAGTCATGCATTAAATCCAATTCTTCAGCTGGCAAACACTGCCCTTCAGTGCCTGGCCTTGGCACTTAAGACTGCTATAAAAAGATTTATGAATTTCTTTAAATAAGGGCCAGTAGACAGTTAACTATCAGCCTATATTTGAAATCTGATTGGAATCTGCTGTGATTTCATGAATTCAGATGGAGCTTCTCAAATTTTTTTCCCACTGCAAGTGAACATGAAATATCAAAATATCTCATTTTGCATTATTTTTAGCTGAAATGTATGTCAATGTGAAATAATTTGAACTACATTACTAGAACTAAAACATTCCCTAGTGTAACTCCCATTCACGTCAGTTACACCAGGAATGCATTTCACCACTATAATTTAAAATGTAAAAGCCCAAGTGATTACAAAATTATTTTTCTGATAGTTGTATCCAGTCACACTGGAAAAACTCTGAGAGGAGCAGTAGTAGTAATTTGGAGCCATAACGGCTCAAATACCGTGTTTCTGTAGCACACAATTTCAACCTAAGTGATACTTAAGGGAAATTTCAGTCTCTTGCTAAGCACTTGGGATCTTTGGGTTTTAGCATGTTAGGGGTAGGACTTTGGCATTTTCAAGATGACTTGCAACTGCCTGGACTGATGGGTAGATGAATAATCAAATTAAAAGCTAGCCCAAGTGAAGGTATTTGCTTCCATTCCAAAATGCTCAATTCTGTGCATTTCTGTGATTCAGAATGGTCTGTCAAACTGGTAGTACAATCTAGCATTAAGCTATACTAGTTCTTATTTATCATGACAGTTACAAGTACAAAGGCTTATACGTTGCAGGAGGCAGAGCAGGCTCCACTATTACCTTAAGATATGTCTCCACAGTACTGCAGTATGCAGTGCTGACACACCCAGAATGTTGCTCTGCTATGAGGTCCTCCAGTAAGAACTTTTCTTTCAAAGAGTAAGGTATTGCTATGATCACAGCATAATGTAGACATCACCGTGCTTGCTTTAAATTAAAAGATTTTGTACTGGTAGCAGAACACCTGCAGGACTTGCTGGATAAGCTGGGTAACTACTTAAGCAGATACCTCATGCTGAGCTCCATGTCCAATGTGTGAACATACTCAAGCAGTTATTCAAAGAGCTTTCTTCTTGATACCCATTAGACATCAAAAATTCCCTCTCTTATAATCCACCTTCCCTTTCAACCAGTTAATATCGCAAAACCATACTACTTATTTTCTCTATGTACTTTATTTGCCTAGTTATTTTATTTTTACATTCTTGCTATGGTCCATTCCTAGCATTATATGGTTGCTGGTACTACACAGAACTACTGGCAAACTAGCTTACAAGGGAACCTTTATGCCCCTTACCTTATAACTGTAAAAACTGTTAAAGAAACACTCATTTACAGATTTTTGCTGGATTTTATAGAATGCTCACACTCATTGCTGATATTGCCTCTGTAGAAAAAAAAAGCATTTAGTACATTTACCCAGGTGAGCTATAAAAAATGCAGTATTTAGTTTTGGCAAACATCTATGCATAAAATTACTGAGGTGTTTGACTCAAAACATAGTTGGAAATAATATTATCATATTAAAAAGGAGCTTTGTTTAACACTTCACATTAAAAATATAGTGAAGTCTGCTCTATGATTTTAAAATAGGAATCAGACATTTACAAACAAGTTTCAAATCGGGGCTATGCACAATGCAGTCTTTTCTCTGTCTTGTTTTTTATTACTCCTTCTGAAGTGATAGAAGACAAGCGGAGAAAGTTTTCCAAGAGGTGATTCACAGAAAATCCATGAAGGCAAAAATCAAAGCTTAAGGAAAATCCTGTGCCTCTGGTTCTGTTCTGTATCACTGGGTGCTGCATAGAGCAAACAAAGCTTATCTGACAGATTATACATACCGTCACAGGTACCCAGTTTGGACTGTTTATATTGTTGCTTTTCAGCTTCAGAACTGCAAGTCACTAACTAGTTCTTCCCCACAAAACCCCCTTCACAGCTTTACAGGGATATTGCAAAACTACTGTAATTCAGTAGTGTTGGTAAGCCCTATTTTCTCTCACAATGCGCTGTCCCGGCCCTTAAAGTGCATATGCCGATTTGGTTCAAGTTTTATGATTTGGAATGTTCCACAGTACCTCCTCAAAAACAACTTCAGTTTAATTGTGCCTTCCCTAGACAATTTTGAGTCTGGAAAAAAAAAAAAAATCTGTTCTGAATCTATTATTTATGCTAAATGCAGTAATATCTTACTTATTTCATTCTGGAGTCTGGAATGTGCTGTAGGTCAGATAATCCTTACCTAACTTAATCTCCTGTAAAGGGCAGTGGAAGTTTTTGACACAGAGTAAGATACGGCTGGCCTAAGAATTACGGAAAAGAAATCATGGGATGGTTTTCCCTAAGACTACATGGGACCCAACATATTCATTTTGAATCCCAGAATGCCTATTTTAGATCTTAAATGTTGCTTCAAATACACATGGGTGGAAGCTGTAATTAAGGGGAAAAATGCAGCACCAATAACATGTTAGAAGTCGGCAATTTTGAATTGTCAGTACTGTAACAACTGAGTATCTTATTATTTTTGCCTTCTCCTCGCATACGCTGAACTACTTCAATACTGACAAAGTGCATGTACCATTGCTTCTCAATGTGAAACTAACCAGACAAAAAGATGTAAGATATAAGATACAGGTTGGTGTTTCTTGAGAATATCTATAGAAAAGAGTGATTTCAAATAATTTTGATTATAAAATTTTACTTCACAATCCTTTTCCAGATCACAGATATTCATAATTAAAAGAGTATGGAATTAATGTAATGTTAGCTGTTTTGCCATCAGCATCACATAAAGGAAAAAATAAAAAATAAAAACAAACAAACAGAAAACAATAAAATATGATGCAGAATTCACTCTTCCAATGATTGTCATTGAACTATTACATTAGTAAACATTCACAGTATGAAGTCTCTTTCAATATATCTCCAGCATATAAAGTAGTGCAAAAAAGCATTCCAGTCATTTTGCCTTTGCAGTCAGACCAGGTTAAATGATTCCCTTACTTCATTTCTTCCATTATTAGACAACAAATGCTGCAATGCCTCCAAAGAGAGTTATAAAAATAAACAATTTCTGGAGGTTCAGCAGCCTTTTCAAAGTAAATTTCCAGTTAAAAACAAGCATTATAGATTTCAAGAAAAAAAAAATTAGATCTATCTTCTGTAGAGTATCTTTTTACAATAAATTTGAAAAACAATGACTATGGTATCCAATGATTTATGGTAGCTGCTATTAAAGCACTGATAAATAGATAAATGACTACCAAGCTTCATTGCTTCTTACATAGTAAATACCTCTGAATGCCAACTTTTACCACAGAGCTGTTATTAGTGATGTCGACAGTTCATGCACCCACTTTAAAACTGACTTGGTTTTAATAAATTTTTCAGCCTCATGTGCAAAACACTTGCATTCTAATAAAAATATAGTCAAGTTATATCAGATCTAGCAATCTCTTCCTCAAGTTATATCACTTACTTGATATGTCATACGAGTTTAGCAATACTTTTTATTTGTATTTAACCATTAAACAGCATACTACTGTATGCTGTGGACTTCTGTTTGCATATTTCATTATTTTCACTGCACTCTTTAATGCATAAATATATTTGGAAACGTTCAAAATTACACATCAGTTTCCACAGAATTTGAATTTACACAGTTTTTCTTCTCTGACTCACTGCTATTCCCCGTGTCCTGACTTTTTTTCCCCTTTACACAGAGAGATTCTTTAACTCCTTCTTCCATCTCCAAATATTCTGATTTATCCTCTGTGGATGAAGATGATGCACTTCTAAATTTCTTCAGTAAATTTGTTGGGAGGTAAGGGCAACTGACTGCATTTTGCATCAGCTGCGTTTGTTCTTCATTCTCAGTCTCTCTGTGGTAGAAATAGTTAAAATTGGAGACAATCACTGGCACTGGTAAAGCAATGGTTAACACTCCCGCGATGGCACACAGGGACCCAACAATTTTCCCACCCACAGTTATGGGTTTCATGTCCCCATAACCAACTGTAGTCATGGTCACTACAGCCCACCAAAAGGCATCTGGGATGCTTTGAAAATGGGTGGCAGGCTCATCAGCTTCTGCGAAGTAAACAGCACTGGAAAACAAAATTACTCCAATAAAAAGAAAAAAAATGAGGAGGCCGAGTTCCCTCATGCTGGCCCTGAGTGTGTGACCCAGGATCTGCAAACCCTTGGAGTGCCTGGAGAGCTTGAAGATGCGAAACACCCTGACCAGACGGATGATCCTCAGGATGGCAAAAGACATGGCCTGTTGACCATTACTGCCCTGCTCCTGCGCCAAGTCAGTGCCCAGAGTAATGAAGTAAGGCAAGATGGAGACAATGTCTATGATGTTCATGATGTTCTTGAAGAAGTGTGCTTTGCTTGGACATGCAAAGCAGCGCACTGTAAACTCAAAGGAGAACCAAATGATGCATACTGTCTCTACAATGAAAAAAGGGTCATTGAAGATGGTGTGCTCCCCAGCATCCAGGTGAAGTGACTCATTGGAAAGCCCTTTCCCTAAGCTCAGGGACATCACGAATTCCTTGTCATCTCTGAACTCTGGCAAAGTCTCCAGACAAAAGATGACGATGGAGATCAAGATGACCAAGACAGAGACAATGGCAATGCCTCTAGCTGGACTGGAGCTCTCCGGGTACTCAAACAGTAGCCAGACCTGCCTCTTAAACTCATTCTCCGGCAAAGCTTTGTCCTCTTCCTCTTTGACAAACCCTTCATCCTCCCTAAACTTGAGCATGGCCTCCTCCCCAAGTTGGTAGAATTTCACCTCCTCAGTGAAGATGTCAAAAGGTACATTGACTGGCCTCTTCAGCCGACCACCACTCTGGTAGTAGTACAGTATGGCATCAAAGCTTGGCCGGTTCCTATCAAAGAAGTATTCATTTCTGAGAGGGTCAAAATATCTGCCTCGCTTCGCTGGATCACCCAACAACGTTTCTGGGAATTGAGCTAATGTCTTGAGTTGAGTTTCAAACCGCAGTCCTGACACGTTGATTACCACACGCTCACAACACTCGTACTCACTGTAGCGAACAGAGCTGTAACCCCCAGGGCCTCCACCATCATCAGGTGGCTGGTCTGAATATGAGAACTCATCCTCCCCATAGTCAGCACCGTAGTAGAGCTTTCCTTCTTCCTCATCGTCTTCATCCTCATCTTCATCCTCCTCTTCCTCCTCACTCAAGTCCTTCAGTATTCTCTCTTCAGAACCACTCAGAGGCAGCAGCTCAGAACAGGGGAAGGAGGCCCCACACTCCCTACTTCCCAAGTGGTGACTCCTCTTTTTCCCTTTCTTCCATCTCTTACCACTCTGGCGGTTGGGCAGGCTGCTGCGTGATGCATTCCCACCGTGAGAAGAGGATGCACCTCGACTCTGTTCCTGATGGTAGTGGTGATATGGTCCACCTCCACCTGTTGCCCCTGCTTCTACTGCTGCTGTTGCTGCTGCTACGGCTGCAGCTGCTGCGGCTCTTGACTGTGCCAGCCGCTCTCTCTCTCGGGCCCGAGCTTGGACCGCATATCCATAGGGCATGTGGCTGTTGCACCCAGAGCTATCTGCACTCACCATTGCAACCTCCATTTTGCAACTGCTTTTTTTTTTTTTAATCACTTAATGCAAAAGCTTTTATTTACAGTGCAAACTTAACTTTCAATATAGGAAGTTCAAAGCCATTTGCATTTGGAGGACAGTGCATTGGACACAGAGCAGGGCAATACAGTTATAATGCTGAATCTATGTTCTGCAAAACCACAGATCTGCATTTTCTTATTGTCCAAAATGTTTGACACAAACTACTGTTTTGCTAATAAGAAAAGATGAAACTCTCAAAATTGGAGCAGTGAACAGCTGAGGCCATATCCTTTCATCCACTAAGTCCCTTTACTTTCATTTATCTCCCACGGCTACCACAGATCTGATCAGATTCATGACTGCCTTCATGAAGAAAAAACACATGCAAATCAAAGGGTACCTGCTCTGCACAGATGTTTTTAGTTCATCATCGCAACCAAATGCAAATAGTGTCTTTCCTCATAATTTGTTCCTGGTAATGCTTTGGCCTAGAAATCTTATTATTGTTTATTATCATTACTTGGGGAGTTGAAATTAATTCCAGCCATCACTCTATTTACACAGTGAGAAGGTCTTTGCAAATCCTTTCTTCAGCCTGTCAACATCTCAAACCTGGGAGCAGCACCCAGGGCGTCAGCAGCAGTGGTAAGAGGAGGAGGAGGAGGAGAAGGAGATGAAGACTGAGAAACTGGCTCTGAGGTCCCCATAGGACAAAAGGGAGTGGATGGGTCACCCTTTGGTTATGGTCATGCAGAAGAAGCACTTAACCTGAGGCACATGCACAAACACACAAAAATAAACAAAACAAAAAGGGAAAAGATTGGATTGTTTTCCTAAAAGGTCACACCGATCAAATGAAACTGTGTCATCTATTACCACGGTATTCTAATCTTCCCCTACCCACACTGTTCACACTTCTACATTACACACACACCCACATCACATGCACAGAGATTTTGAACCACTCTGTTGGTAGGGATGTGGGTGGGTATGTCATATATATATAGACAGAGTTACAAAATCCCCACCCATATAAGCACTTGCATCCATACACAAACGCATGCTTCTGAAACACCAATACATATAAACACTAATAAAATTACTGCAATACACAATGCATTCAGATCTTTGAGTACATACTTAATATATACACCTACGTATATCTACATGAAATATTACAATAGATGTATCTATACAAAGAGCTTTTCATATTTTTGTAAAAACACGAGAAACAAGAATGTTACATTTTAATCTATAACTGAATTGTTTCAACCATAATGAACATCTCACTGAATTTGATTTGGAAATGGGCACATACAGTGTTCACTCAAGTGAAAACACTGTGATATGGTGTGTCAAACACAACTGCAGGTGCACTGAAGCAACATCTACATGCAAACGCACACAAAAATACACATGCACACACCCCTTTGAAACAGAACCCTCATTTATAGCTGTAACTATTAATATATGATAGAAGGTGACTATGGACTATTAAAAGACAATGCTATTTTTTAAATCATACCTATATGTCATGCAAAAAAAGGTCTTTAAATTGCTGTTATACTTACTGTTCGTAGGCAGAGAAATAGCAATGCTGTTCCTGCTAGTGTAAGGATCTGGTGACAGTGGTCCTGAGAAGGGGGCTGTGCCAACTGATCTACACCTGCAGGCGTGTAAGGTCAGTCAGCACCACAGGTTGATGAGTTATTTTTCTGCGTTCTTTCCGGGTGCAACAAGAGTGCCAAGAATGAGCCAGGGAGGCAGCTTAAACTGGGGGCATTCGGCACAGCTACAGACACCGCTTCTCACCGAGGCATTTGCATAAAGGCAACAAGCAAGAGTCTTGTTCCGAAAGGAAAAAAATGAAAGAAGTGAGCGTGTTTGTATGTGTGAGAGAGAAGGAATGAATGGATGAGTGTGATCACTAGGCTTTCTGAGCCCAGCTTTTGCTGTAGATGTGTAAATCAACGTTAAATAATCCGTGTACCAAGCCTGTTTCCACTGACGGGAGGATGAGGGTCGCTCCTTGCAGTTTCTCCCCGACACGTCCAGCCAGCAGCTGCTCAGCCAGCAGCCGCCCGCATCTTGCACTTGTTGTGCCGTTTTGTGGCAACGCTTACCAAACCCCCCCCCCCCAAAACCAAAAATAACAATAATTAAAAAACCCAAAACGAGAGGAGAAAGCGGCCGTCTACCACACGGCGTCCGCCGCCAGCTGCGGCCAGCTACCGCGGCGGCCCAGGCGCAGCGGCGCTGCCGGATCGAGCCCTGTTGCTCGGCGGAGGCGCCGCCCGCCGGCTCTGCGCGCCGCCGGGGCCGGGGCCGGGGCCGCGGCCGCTTTATGGGGCCGCTGCCGGCTCCGCGGCGCCCCCTGGCGGCCGCCTCCCCGCACTGCGCGCCGCCGGCCCGGTCCGGCTCGTTCCCCGCCCCGGCTCCCGGTTTCGTGTATCGGCTGTTAGTTGTCGAAAGGCGCCTGCCGGTGCTCAGTAACGCAGGCGCCGGCTAGCGGAGCTTGGTGCTGAAAGCCACGCTGCAAGCCCTGGCTTCTGTTTTTGTCTTTTTGTGTTTTGTTCTCGTTGTTTTTTTTAAAGGAAGAAAAATACATGGTCAAGGTGGTTCCAAAGTGGAAAAATGAAGTGCAAATCACGTTTTCCAGAAAGATCAAACAGCTGGCCCTACCTCTGTCCTGCTGATTCGTTCATCCCAAGCCCTCAAATGGCACAGGCACACGAGAGAGCTACCCCCACAGCTCCTGCCCAGCTCTCCCGTGCTCGCGTGCAGCCTGCCAGCTGCACGGTCTTGCACACGAAGCCAATTTAACTCTTACACCTAATTCTGTATCTGCACAGAAAAGTAGATCCTAGCTCATGAATAGGATACCATCATGTATTTGGTAGGGGAGACCTAAAATAACAGAGTTTTAGCACCTCTGCCAAAGGTGTTAAATCTTTTCTCCCTCTGCCCTCAGCCTGTACCACAAGCTGTGTAAGAACCAGCTATTCCTTCCCCGCCTGGAAAATCCAAACTGTGATCAATTCCAGCTTCTGTGAGCAGGCACCATAAAAATGCAGCTTGGCCATATTTGACGGTACAGCTACAATTCTACCATCTTGATGAAGAGTAAGTGTAGGCACTCCTGTTTAACAAGGAAAAACTGAAGAAGGATGGGATCATAACAGGGACAAACCAAGAGCAGTGCTCACTCCAGACACTTGCCTCAAGGTGCTCGCACCTGGTCAGGCATTTTTTCATTGCATAGGTCCACACCTTTCCCACAGTCCAGAGGAACCTAGAGAGCCTGGTGACTATTCCTCTTCAGATCCCGCACGGTACAACCCAAATTATCCACGATACCTCTATCTCTACTGCCTACATCAATTAGCACTCAAACTCTTCATTCCATTCATTTCAGTAGGTTGACCTATGACTATAAAAGGGAGATTTAAGGATCAACCAAATAAACATCAAGTTCATAATTGTCTGGTCAAAAACACTGAAATGCAAAAAAGGCAGCTATATCTAACCAATTTTTCTAAAATCCCAATCCTTCAAATTCTGTAGTCAATATACAGTGAAAGTCATTAGATGTTCTAAACTCATCCCACATTCCATTAAAATAGAAACTGGCATCATCACAGGAACAGTTCAAACTTTGAGGCTCCGGGATGCAATTTGAAAACACTCTACTAATTCACTTCTGATACCAACATACAGATTATTCGGCAATTTGGCACAAGAGTATACCAAAGACAGAGATGAAGCCCCTATCATCATTTAGTCACAAGGACATGTCTAACGCCATAAAAATAGAAAAGATATAATAGGTAAGAGTTTTTACAATTAGAAACACCTAGAGATCTTCCTACTTTAGTAAAATCTTAATTCTAGGGGCAAAAAATTTGCAGAATTCAATCACTTCATTCTCTCTGAAGTATTGTATTGGCTTCTATCAGTAAGACCTGAACATACATTTTTTTATTCCTTTTTTATGTACTTCTAGAGACTGGACCAAAGAAAACACTAACCTATCTTTCACCTTTGTTGCAGTTTCAGATGCATTTCAGACACATTTCTCAGGGCTCAATTCTAGGGTGGGTTCTCTTCAACTTTTTTATTAATGATGTGTATGCAGGTGTTGAATGCATCCTTAGCAAGTTTGCTGACAGTACTAAACTAGGAGGTACTGTTGACTCTCTGGAGGGACAAGAGGCTTTGCAGTAGGATTTAGATAGATTGGAGCACTGGGCAACCAGCAACAGCATGAAGTTCAACAAAGGAAATGCTGGGTGCTGCTCCTGGGACAGAGCAATGCCCGACAGGCACAGACTGGGAGCTGAGAGGCTGGAGAGCAGCCCTGCTGCAGAAAGGGTGCTGGGGGTGCTGGTGCCAGCAGGCTCAGCAGGAGCCAGCAGCGTGCCCTGGCTGCCAGGAAGGCAAACTGCACTTTGGGGTGCATTAAGCACAGCATAGCCAGACGGTTAAAAGAGGTGATCCTCCTGCTATATTTAACATTTGTGCAGCCTCACCTCCAATATTGTGTGCAGTTCTGGGCTCCACAATATAAAAACGGAAACTGAAAGCATCCAGAGGAAGGCAGCAAAGCTGGCACAAGGGCTGGAAGACATGTCCGTTGGGGAGAGGCTGAGGACACTTGGGTTGTCCATTCTGGAGATGAAGAAGCCAAGAGGTGACCTCACTGTTCTCTGCAACTCCCTGAGGAGGGGAAGCAGAGAGGGAGGTGCCCTGGTAACCTCTCTGGTAACCAGTGACATGATGCACAGGAAAGGCACAAAGCTGCACAAAGTTCAAAGCTGCACAAAGTTCAGATTGGACATTAGTAAAAAATTCTTTACTGTTAGGGTGGTCAAAACCTGGAATAGGCTTCCTAGTGAGGTGGTTGATGCTCCATACAGGTCAGTGTTCAAGAGGCATTTGGACAATGCCCTCAATAATATGCTTGAATTTTTGGTTAGCCCTGAAGTGGTCAGGCCATTGGACTAGATGGTCTTTGAAGGTCCCTTCCAGCTAAACTATTCTATTCTGTTCTGTTTTCTAGTTATTATCTCATACCACTGTTAAACTGAAAATTTCAGTGGCTATATCAGTATAAAGACAAGTTGGAATAGATCAGTCATTTTGGTATGCCATTTTTTAATCATTATTCTCTTTTTTTTAATAACTACAGTATATTCTTGAGCAAAGAGGAATAAAAAATGATGTGTGATGGGATGCACACATAATACACACACAGCACAGATAATGTGAGAAGCAGAAGAGCTTTTTTGTACCTTTTTTTAAAGTCCATTCTAATGTGCTAGGGATGACATAACTACATGCAATTCAATCAAAATCGCAAGTCTTATCAGATCCAATTTTTCTTTAACTTATTTAACAGCTAAAAACAAGCTTTACATATTTACAAATGAATACTGTGAGTCATTTCATTCAGCTTTATATTTTCATAGTATTCAAAGATTTTTTTAAAAAAGATACTACATTATCTCTGTTCCTTTATATTCATAAGGGATACTATTATTGGTAGAACAAAGAGATAATATGTACATGTCATTATCTCCAATAGTACTGTACTAAGAACATCATAGCATAGCAAAGATCTGTAAGGTATGCTATCGTACAGATTTGTTCTGTTTTACAATGATGTGGAGGAGAAATATGCATCATTGTTGCTTATCTATGTATACAGTACCAGAAAAACACAACAATTTAATAGCATTTTCAGGCAAAGGAAAGATGAGATTCAAAAAGCCTAACTTAAGCTGCTATACCCAATATTAATTTATGCTATCTCCCAATTGCTGCAATTCACACTGGCAGAGTCTGGCCTTGGTCCAACACTAATCTTCCTGCTGTAATCAAGAGTTCTGTGCAGAGAATAAGACTGCACTACAGCTCAGTACTTACTGCACTTCTAGACCATGAATTATTCCATTTCCATTTTAGCTTTCCCTTTTTACTCTTCTGCTCCTCCTTATGCTTGCTTCATTCTTATTTCTATTAGCCTCTCAAGGCACCTTGGCCAGCTTCCCATAAGATAAGGAACTCCCTTCAAATCAAGTAAAATGTTGCACTAGTGGGTACTCAAAGAAAATCAAGTGAAAGAACCATGGTTATTGCATCACTTCAAATGTGATGAAACATTTTTTGTTGTTGTTATTGTTGTGATTTCTGTTGTTGTTTGCAGTTGATTACAGTACTGAAGACTGTTAGGTACCAAAGTAGCCATGAATTCCTGTCTCTGCAGATAGGTTTTCCCTCCCAGTGTTTGTACTGCTTTAGGGAGTTCGTATTTTATTCATATTTCACTAACCAGACTCGGTAAGACACACTTGTCAAAGAATCTGGCTCTAATACTGTTCTTTTGAATATGACTGGCACTACATAATGAGGTACTTAGAAGAAAATACAGCCTATCTTCAGTTAGTTCTTATACACAACATACATGAATAGCACATCTGTTTTTCACTTGTACTGCAACAGGTTAATCAGAGGAAGTTGACACTGCACATAACAGTAAGTCTTTTATACATTCCTAGGAAAGTATGCAAAACCACTGCTATTTACCATCGAGTTTAGGATGAATAACAGTAAAAACACTGATGATGTTTATATTTCAAGAATAATTTCTTGCATCAGAGTATGGAACTATTCAGAAACTATGCTAAAAATACCATGCATGGTTTATTTTTGGACTTGAATATTTCTCAGCTCATTCTGGGCAGACAGGGACTCATATCAAGGAGATTCTTCAAATCAACAATATAAAAAAAAAAAAGGAAAGAAAGAAAAATGGAGGAAAAGCATCTAAATAAGGAACTGCTTGAGAATGGAGAGACCAGCCACATCACTGTCAATGCTGACACCCCCCCTTCCAGTGTAACAAGGGTAGTTCCACTGCTTTTTTTTTTTTCCCTCCCTAACAATGTGTGTTTATTTAGAGTAGAAGAATTTTGTAGCAGGCAATGCACCTTCTTACAGATATGCCAAGCAGTAGCGAGCAGTATGGATCTCAAGTTTGGATACTGTTACTGTAATTATCTCACGAGGGAAATAAATTAAACTCACAGAATTAAATGAGCATGTAATTTCAAATCCTGGAAAAATGCATTACTTTTTTTTTTTTTTAAACCAATCTTTTTTTAACCAGCCTTGCACGTCAGAAAAAACATAAGCAATTTTAACTAGGAGAGTTACATTGACAAAAATGAGAAAGTATTCAACCTTATTCCTAAGGACTTCAACATCAGATTAATGTGGGAGATAGAAGCCTAGACGTTTTATATGCTCCGTATACAGATACACAAGTGAAAGATCATAAAACAAACTGTTCCCAAATAAGTAAGTTCTTTAAACTTGTTTATTTCAGATATATTGTTGTCTGATCTCACATGTGTATTAAGCACAAAGTTAACACAGAAAAAAGTGTTCCCAGCTTGATCAAAAGGGCAGAATTAACTGACCTTGGCAGGGTACAACAATGGTTATTGCCATACAACGTTGGAGAAAAATGAAATCTCAAAATTGCCAAGCAAGAACTATTCTTGTGGCTAATTTTGAACCAGCAAGACATGTAGAAGGATTCTTATGACAGACTTGATTTTGGTGTGAGATAAATGTATATTTTTGTTGTCGTTGTCAGTATGATATTTACCAAGGAAGACCTTTCCAGAATGGAAATATCCTTTCTAGAGGGTTGCAGCTGAGAAGGAAATTGGTCTGGGTGGAAATCTGGGATTAGCAAGGAATCAATACATTAAAATATGTATCATGAAGGCGATATAAAAATTGTTTATAATACTGTGGTGTGTATATATAGGTACTATAAATACTTTGGGAATGACCCCTTTGAAAGACACCTGCATATCAGGATATTAAGGATCATTTACAATAACGCTTAGGGAGCACCAAGGTACAATTAACATAATAAACTTATATACTCTCTACATCAGATCTAACCTGTTGAATGAATCATCTGCCTTCTTGTCTTTTCTTCAGAGAAAACAGGAAATATTGTTCTGGAAATTACATGCTGTCCTACCAGTGTTTTTCCTCATGTTCAGGAGAAGTTGTCACAAGCAAGGGAATGAATTGCAGCCAGAAGCAACCTTTCTCCTTGTATGCATCAGGGTAGGTAAAGCTGTGAGATAAAATTGTTTCAGTCTCATTAGTACAGCCCAACTCAGATGTCCCAAAAATGACATCTTATCCTTGCAGTCCAAATAAATAGGCTGCATATACACATCAGATATGATCTGCGCAGAGCTGATCTTAATTTGTGCCCATGGAATAGAGCAAATCCTGAGAAATCCCAGTTATTCAGCTCATTTCTATCCTATTCCTATCTCAGGAAAGTAAAAAACTCTCTATCAAACCCTAAACTTTGAGCAATCTTTTTTTATTCAGCTGCAGTTTACTATAGCAAATTTCCTCATACCTGTGTATAAACATGTTAACACTTGTCAAGTTATTATTAGGTGTCTCTGGGCATTGATTAACTATTGTTGAATACAAATAGAGAAAGGAGTTTTCACACAGAGACCAAAAATTATACCAGTTGTACTTTATGAACACAATTATATTTCATGCAATCCTGAAAACTGAATTAAGCTTAGCTCTTTTTAAAAACTGCCACATTACCTGTGTCAAAGTTCTGTGTCAGAAATTAGGATGTGCCAATTCTAATGCAAATGTTAAACTGAGCATGGAAGCCTACGATCAAAAGTCTTAATGAGTGTGTTGCTAAATTTTGAGAGTTAAGTAAGCGGTTCTAAGGCCCAGGTAGTCCAGAGCCTTTCAATCTAACACAGATTAATTTCTTTCCTATATTGAGGTCAAAAGCCTCACTGAATTGTTCAGGAATAGTTCTGTTTAGTAAATTAGTTGGGACTAGAACCTTTAATAACCAGCAGATAACTTGCTCTGTGGGATACAAGGCTACGTATACAACTGAAGTAAGGACTAGTTAATATTCCCCACGTGGATCTGTATAACCAGCACATAAAGCTATTAGACACCTATCCCTCATGTGAATCCACTAGGAATCAAGTTGTAAATGGATTCTCATTTTGTCAGCATAATTCTCCAACCTTTTTGGCAAAAAAGCCTACTGCTGAAGAAATCAGCAAGGTTTCTGACCTCAAAATGGGCTATAAATTCCTCTCTGGTAACTGAAAGAGACTCTTAGACTACCTAACTAGACTCAGAGCTTAACAACATTCTCCATGTGAATATAGTAGTATCTCACTCAAGGGATTATTTGTGTCAGTTGCAAAAACATACTCTGCGCTAACTGTGCCCTGAACATTAATCATATTTGTCTGCACCAATATCTAAACATAGTATGAAATGAATTATCAATGAATATTGCACACAGTCACCGGGCTAACAATATAACAGCTTCTCACTGCAAGTAAAGATATCAACTTGAAGCTAGACTGAAGCTATTCCCCCTCCAAAAATATACATATATGGTGTGCTGGCTGTGTTACCATACCATTGTCTTTCTAATCTGTTGAATATGCACTCTCTTAGGTAAAATAATTTCAGATACTTATAGTTATAAAATAAGTAGATAGCTGTTACAGGAATAGGGTACCTTCTGATTAAAATGATCTTTACAAGTCAAACTCATGTTCAGCAACATCCATAAGCAGTTATAATAAGGTAAAAGCCAAGAGAAATAATGTATAAAAATCTAGTACACCACAACTTTTATCACAAAAGGTTTGACATCCTCTCTGCCATGCACACTTTAGGCAGCTGCCTTCAGATGTTCTACGAAAATTGTAGAAAATAACATTTTATATTTTTTCCTTTCCTGAAAGAAAGGGAAGAATGATGAGTTTCCTCAGACACTTGCCATAAAACAGAGAATGAATTTAGTGCTAATGAAGGTACTCTAGAAACCAAGTTTCTTTCTTTAACCACAGCCAAACCACACGAAAAGCAACAAGCTACATTTCTGTTCACTGATGTCCTTTTATGTCTCTCTTCTGATCTGGAAGGTGAGAAGGATCTGTGATTACTTCATGAGTCCTACAGAGACTAATATGTTTGTAAAACTCAGCTAGCACTTCAGTAAGAGAAGTGAACTTAAAGATGCCGTGATTAGTGCTTGTACTGAAATAAGTAAGCCAACTAGAGCTACTTTATTCCTGAATGAGATCACTTTCTCAGGAGTTAACTCATATACATTAAAGTATTTACTTTAACACAGATATATTTAACGTGACGGCTCCAGTTAATCTTGCTGATTATCACCACATATGCAGGCTTCAGACTGAAAAACTAATGAAGTTCATTGGTATGTCTTGTTCAAAGCTGTAAGTTAAAATACATATCGGTTATAAATAAAGACTATACAGAGATACCTGCAGTTTTGGTGATTGTCAAAACTGTGGTGCCTAACTTGTGTCTGTCACAACCAGACTTGACATAGTAACTACTTTTTTGGATGGCATGCATGAATCAGATGGACAAAGCACACCATACATCCCTTTTGCCAAGGTCTTTTATTCTAACATCCATCAGTCTGCACAAAATTAGGGTGGTTTTTTTTTTGAGGTACACACACACAAATCAAACAAACTGAAGAGATATGGATTTGGAAATGTGATCCTTTCACGGGGTATCCCATTTAGAAAGAAACATGAATCAGATTAGACTATACCTCTGTGGTAAATGTATTAGTCATGATGAAAAAGTCTTGAGCACTCATACTCAGGACAGAACACACAACACCAACACAATGTTCACCTCACTCCCAATTTTAACTTGCTTTAGATGTTCTTAAAACACCAAGATTGCTTTACAGTTGTATGTATTGGCAATTAAAAATTCCAAACGCCAACCATGTGTCCTCAAAAATAGCTTGGATTCATCCAGCTCAGCAAGGTCAAGCCCAATTTTAAGCAAAATTTCTTTTACAGATTATCAAGGAGAGAAATGAATCTTAGCATCAAGTTTGGCTTGAACTTCAAGGTTCCTTTATATTTCAGTTTCAAATGCACAGATATACATTATTTCTTAATACAAATATTTATCAAAACCATGAAGTTTACCAATTTAACTACTGTCAAGAATTTTAAAATGAAAAGTGTAAAAACGAACTACAATGTCTGTTCTGACAATGTGGTTTGATTACATAAAACAGCCTTAAATGCACTCCAAACAAAGGGGTCTGAACAATCTAAATCTGTGTTCATTATATCTGGAGCTGAAATCTATACTCAGACCTCTTCGGTATAAACATACAAAAAATTTCAGCCAATTCAAGAGAAGTCTAACACATCTCCCACTCTTTTGCCAAGTGGAATTTGTACTTTTCTGGTGTCTGTGTATGTGCAGGTATATGGACACACACATGCAGGGGCATAAACCACCCAGCTCACAGTTCTCTGATGGTTTCCTTTGTGCATCCATGGAATTACTAAATGACAGAACATGGTAGGTGAATCACCTGTGGGAGCAAAAACATTTCTCAAAAAGATATAGGATCATGCCTTAATCTTTGCCTCTCCCCCAGTCCCCTCCCCACATATGGCATGAATTCCAACTGTGGTTTAAAAACAAAACATAAATGTTTCACAGAGATAATTTGTATATCTTAAATTCTTAGTTTGCATACTGCTCTTGCTGGCAATGGCAAAGGGAAAAACAAGGGTTAGCTGAACATCAAGCTAAAGGGGGCTAAGGTAGTCCAGTATAAACCTCGAATAGCTGAAGGTAGGAATTAGCATTCTAATGATCAGAAAGTGAGTAGATCCTGATAATAGCTTTCTCTGAATACAGTCAAAACAATCCCTTGCTTTAACCACAAATAAAGAAAAGAGTTTTCTTTTTGCTTCTATATGCAAGAGTCCATTACCTATCTTTATCTAGGAAGACAGATAAATGAGCAACTACTAGCTTTATGGGGTAATTTATAAAGCCTCGGTTCAGCAGAGTGGGAGTTCTAAATGTTGTTTTACATTTGAGCAAATGCCTGACAGATAAGTTTTTTTAAGCAGTTCTGGAACTTTCTTTATATTAACAATGCACTATGTCAAACTAGTTGAAAAAAATCTGATATAAAAATGTCCATTATCTAGGGAAATCATAATTGGTTTTCCTATCAGCTTTCCTTCTTAAATTACCCCAATGAACAAAGTAGATGATTGCAAAGTTCATAGAGTAGCAATTATATTCTGACTACAGCAATTTAGATTATGACAAACTAAAGACCCACTATACACATAAATAGTCTGTTTTTTGTTTACAGGTGACAAGAAAGTTAACCTTTAAAAAGTATTTATGCCATCCTTTAATTCATTTTACTGAGATTTACACAGTGTGTTTGTGGTATTTTAGCACTTTCTACATATTGCACTAGGACTGTGATTCAACAAGATAAACAAACATGTATCTTCTTTATGAAAAGAAGCGATTAATTTTGTGGAACTAATACCTCTTTTACTTTGGCAGATCCTGATAGTCCTTGCTTAACTGTGCTGCAACTAACTCAAAACGCCTATGGAACTCGGCATCTTTCTTCTTTCTCAGACAATAGGAATTTGTCTATAATTATTTTTGCAGAGCTGTATGTAACAAATTATTATCATGCATTTCCATGTCCTGTCATATTAACATTATTTGCACAAGTGCAAAGCAGTTCAGTTTCCACTGGACCATAACTTACAAAATGACATTTGATGGCTTTTTGTTCCAGCAGGTTTTCTTGTTACAGTCTTGTATTAAATTCAAAATTCTGACTCTTACTTCGCCTTGCTGTTTTGATGGAAAAAATGTTAATCCTTTATGAAAAAAAAAATGTTTTGAAAATTCAGAGAGATGCCAGGACAAAGATAACTACTTAGTATTTTATATTTAGCATCATGATATGCGGTCATTCAGCAGCAATCTTCTGTCTTCTGCAACTTTTGCTAGGAAACTAGTATTTATTAAAATCTTTCCCATTGACATTAAACCATTATCTTTCTCACTTCTTTTGAAAAGACATGTTCCTGCTTCTAAAATGTGCCTGATTTTCAGCAGACTACCTCATTTTCAAGTATTAGCTCGTTGTACATTTACCACTTTTTTCCAAATGTTTTTCTGGGGCAGCACAAAGAAACAAAAACATGAAAAATATAATATATCCTACATTAACACATAAAAACAATAAAAAATACTAATTCTCACCTTTTACTTTACCAAAAAGTCTGAACAATTCTCAGGGGCACTACACCTGAACACCCCTGCAGAACTGAGAGGTTCTACCACCAGGCTGTAGTCTACTCAATGAAAAATCTTTAAAAATACATTCATTGTATCTGTGAACTTCACGATAAAAACAATGACCAACATAGTCCAAATGGCAGCATTAAGAAACATCTTCCAAATAAGGTGGTGAATGCAAATATAAAAGGCCTGTTTTGCTAATGGCAAATATCAGAAAATCCTCAGAGAAAAAAAAAAACAAACAAAAAATAACCTCACTTTAGAAAAACATGTGCATTTTTTTCTCCTTATCAGTAATCAAACAGGTTCCTTTTTTGCATAATTATACAGTTCTTTTAGTAAGCTTTTTTTTTTTTTCTTCTCTAAAATAATCAGCAATTAAACCTATTCTGCCTACTGTCCATTTCCCATAATTAAACTCCCCTTTCATCTCTCTGGCAAGATGCACTTCTCTAAGGATACACATCATGCAATGGTTGGTTCTTCCTACTCTTACCTGTAATTCAGAGCCCTGAAATTGTCCTCAAATTCTTCCTTGGCTATAGTGTTCTTTGTCCCTTCAGGTCACCTTCCTGATGAAACTTTTTATAATGCTATAATTCATGCCAATTTTTTTAATGGTAAATCTTCATTTCATATTACCCATACCCATGGTTTTTAAGCCTCATTTGATACAAGGGTAACACTGGAATTCCTAAGTTTTATTCCTATGGCCTCTTTAATAGCTTTATTTTTGCACTGAATTGACAGGTAATGTCAAGCACAGGTAGCATTTAACAACTGTTTCAACTGTTTACTCAACTATCAGGGTTGTTACTACCCACTATCACATGATTACTTTTAAGTTTTTAAGTAGCTTAACTAAGCAGTACAATAGTCAAGTATTGCATTCAAGCAAAAAACACCACCAAATCAATTTTCAATTTTTTCCCAAGTGTTTTTGGTAAACTCATATAGGGTAAGTCTTAAGATATTGTTTTACATTCCTTTGACTTTCCAATGAAACTTGACGAAAAAAATATTATGGAAGCATCTACTTGTAGCTAACAAAAGCAGATGAAGACAGTTGAAACCTTCAGCTGATAAAGTCCATCCTCATCCAAAGGATACTCATGAGATTTATTATATTTTGAAACGTCTACTTATACTACACTGAGCAGAATGTCACAAGCAAGAAAAATTCAGCTGTACAGACTAAAACAAAAGACTGAAATGCCACAGTGAAAATACGCCAAAACGTCAAGCCTTTTCCTGAGAAACTGCATTATAGCTCTTGATTTTTCCTCAAAATCTCTTGGCTGAAATTCATTTATGATTCCAAATATTAGTGGAAATTTCTCACATGCCAACAGTATTCTGTTGTAGTGCTGTCTGCCATCGCATTTGTATGGTAGTCAAGATTTAAGTCACGACATAATGGTGAGGGAGTACTGGATGAAATAATTGGACCATACCTGGAAAAAAAATGAAGTTTTCAAAAGCACATGCCTGTGTAAGAATTTGTGCACCTCTGTGTACTTTTCTGGCCATCCCATGATATAATATGTTAGTTGTCCCTACAAGTTTTAATATGCAGTGTTTTGTACATTGAAGTAGATGTTTTTCAGTTTCAGCCCCTACCACATTGTATCCACAGTGATACTTCTGGTGTTTTGTTTACCTCTTCTAGCTTGTGGCTATGTTATCCTCTTCTAGTTCACTTGTTATTTATGAGACTATCTAATTGACAGCTACATTCTAACCACAGAGATCGTAAAATGATGTATGCTCCTAGAGAGGACCTGAGAGTAAAATAAGGACCAAAAAAACCACAGCCCCTGAGAGAGTATTTCTTGTTCAGTTTTAAAAGAACAAGATGCAGTATTAGAGAAAGTCTTGGAGGAAATGTCACACGACCCTACAGCATTTACTGATGAGTAACAAGCAGCGAGAGAAGCAGAGCTATGATGTGGTAAATCTTTTAAAAGAAAGTATAGATCAAGATAGCCCAGAAATAAATTCTGACTGTGGTCAAGAACATATGAAACGAAAATTTAGTTTGAGTGTGGAAAAGAACCTGATGCAAAAAAGAGAGAGAATAGTTTTTCCAGAGGTGGTGTATTCTGAAATTCTATGGGGAGGAAGGAATTCATTATGGACGACTCCGTATGCATTACATTTCAAACCCTGTTTGGGCCAAACGTGACTGCAAAAAGAAGAAATCATCAGAAATGTTGAGCCTGAGCCAAGTACAAGAATAAATTAGCAGAAATTTGTTTTTTAGTGATGCACTTAGTACAACCTGGCAGCAATTGGCAATCCAATTATAATCAACACAAGCACAATCATAAGGCAACATTATAACTTAGCTAGAGCTACAAAAAGCACACGTTACTTGAAACCAACTCATCCAAGGATAATTGTTGCAGCAATATGAACACTGGTATCTCCGGAATTCTTTGCTTCATATCCTCCATTCACAATTGCAAAGTAAAACGCTCATTTAAAAGAACGTGGGTTAGACACAGCATAGTACAGAGAGAAGAGTTAGATGAAATAAAATAGCTTAGCATAGCAGCAGCAAACCCTTATTCTGCATGTTGGGTACTTCACACTAAATTGCAATCTGTTGCGTAAGTAAGCTACATGTTGCAGCTTGTTGTTCATGTGTTGGATATTTGAGTTGGGGATAAGAGAAAAGATAATTTAAAAGCTTTTCTGAAGAGAAAGTCTGTCCATTTTATACCATCCTGAGGGGGATTTTCTATAGTAGAAACCATGGCATTTGTCAAAAAGTATGAAAAAAAAGTTTTAAAATAGTTTTGCTATTTTTCAAAAAAAAAAAAAAAAGAAAAGAAAAGAAAACAACAACAACAAAAACAGTAGGTCTAGTGTAGTGCTGTTCTTACTAGAAGCTTTCCTTTAGAGGAAAACTAGACAAACATTCTCTTTCAAACATCATGCTTAGGCCACATTTTGCTTACTTGTTTTACTTTTTAAAAGATGAGACCTTTATAAGATGAGGCAGCATATTAAGCATATTACAGACAGAAATGGGTTTGAAAGAGAGATTTTAACTTCTGCATGTAATGACAGAAGGATTGAGGAAATTATTATCTGCATTCTTGTTCTGATTTTACATTTTACAAAGCTGCTATAAGAATTAAGTTCCAGTTCTGAAGTCCTCGCATCACCTAAATTTCCACTGTTAGCAGAAGGATTTGTAGCAAATCACAAATGCAAGACTCACCAAAACAGAACATGTTTTAAAAGGAAAAGTATTTTGTAACATGATTATTATAGAAATCCTGCTTCACTATTTTTCTGATTACCTAGAATACTGTGCTTTCATACATGTAAATAAATAAATAAATGTCTATGCAGATATTTGGCAGAGCAGCATATAAATTCAACAAGTTTGGAATAACGTAATATCTAGGAATTAAAGTGGTTTTATTAAGTAGCCTCAGGTTCTAGACAGGAAGCTAGACTAACAAAACAGCCCCTAAGTTACAGTTACTTGAGGTGTTTTTCAGGATCAGATTAGCTTTTCATCATAAAGGCTTCCTAGTGATATCTCTTAAGAACTGAGTTTTAAAAATGCAGTCATGTATCATACTGGTATCTGTTTATTTTAGTTAATTCATCTGGAAGTTTGCTTTAAGATGTTATTGAAACTGAAGTTCTTTGTATTCATGGTAGACTTTCAGCTGTGTCTTTGTGATATACAGATATACCCTCCTCTTTATTTCTCTTACTCACTTTCTTCCTACTTAATTTGCATTATTTGCTTGATGAAGCCACTTCTTGCAGCTGAAATGCAGTTAGGGCAAACATACAAACTTAGTAAGTGAGCATGTACTTTTTGTACACAAAATACAAAACTACTCATTACCTCTCACAGTATGCTGGCAAGGCAAGCACCTATAATAGGAGGCTTGAGATAAGAAGTTTAATAATTTTCCCATTGAGAATGAAAAGATAGTCACTTTGAACTCAAGAACTGTAGGCATTGAAAGACTTTGATGGTATTGTGTTTGTAGGGCAACTCAATTATTTATATGGCAACCACTGCTGTAATCCGTTATCATTTCAAAAATCTATAAGTAGTTGTCTTTACAACATTCCTCAGAGGTTAAAATAATCCTTTGAACCTCAACTTTTCTTTAACTAAATTTTCCTGCTATAAGATAAGTGGCTTTCTGAGGTTACACAGGAAGCATAATGTACTATGGGAACGTGACTAGGACTTGGACTCTAACCCAATGTTAGTTTAGGATTGTGAGGACATAGCAAAATGAGATTAAATATTCTCCTTAGTTTTATAAACTTCCTATCCCTAGCTACCGGATTTCTAGGATTCAGTTGATCCACAAAAATGTTGCAGACACTTGGTAAAAATTTTCTTCATATCTCTACACTTACAAAAACTTCAGAGGGTTACCCAGGTTCAAATAATGGCTATGTTCATCCATGCCATGATCAAAACTGCACAGTAAAAGCAAGCTACTAACATCTGAATGCACTGAAAAGTTTCTATGAAATAAAGAGCAAACAGAGCTATGAAGGTCTTTAAAGCCTAAATGAAAGGACAAATTCAGGGAAATACTTCAGCCTCTTCACAACCTCTAGGTATTGGCTTTCAGGGATCGCAGATGAAGCAATTTTATATATGTTTGTAACGTGCCCTATACAGGGTAATTCAATATAGCATAAACCAGCCAAAGGACAATGGGCGGGAACACACAACACACAACATAAGGAAACCATCCGGGGCACATAGTAAGCAGGCTGCAGTGCAAGCCACAAAGGTTTTCTCAGACCATTGCACTGTTCAAACATCCATTCACCTCTGAAGTATATCAGCAGGAGCTGTCTGGCTAACTTTCAAAATGACTTTCTTTGGTTTCCTTTCAGGCTGAAATGGACAAACTGTTTAACGCTGTTTTAAAAATACAAGGAGCCATATTTTCTCTCTCCCAGTGTGGGAAGAGAAAGTGAAGACTGGTGGTCTAAATCCCAGTTCTCCCATGTGTACTACATGAATCAGGTCTGGCAGACAAGCAGATGGTATGTGATTTAAACATTTCATTGCTCTCTTAACTTTGTTTAATGAATAATTTGGAACTAATTGCAGATTGTGTAAATACAGCTCATCATTTATGACACAAGTAGCAAATGGTTTGTCGAGCTCAAACCTCACTTTAGCCAAATGGTACCTTCATCTTTGTGTCTGTATTCAGACATTATGAAGTCTGTTGAGGGAAATCCAACAGAGAGCATTCCTGTGGGGAGCAAGTTTCTTGGAGTTTGCAACACCCTACCTATTCACTTAAGTTTTCTGTTTGTGTATATTTTAATTTTTAGAAGAAAGCAGATATTTATTTTCAATGACATGGCCTAAAAATAGGCTGAAAAAAGAGCATTTACTATGTATGTAATTTTTTCTGTAACACTCATTTTTCTTCCAGCATGGTCCAAGCACCAGCTTAACAGTTACAGCTTTGTAAAACAAACCAAAATGGCACATGCAATTCCACTTCACTAAGAGATGAGTTTGTAGCACTACAGGTGGGGTTTCATTGGAATTCTAAGAGGTGCTGGGAATTAGTTTCACTTTCCACAATTTCTGATTTTTTGCTTTCAAAGTACATAATCATATAGCAATTCAAAGAAAATACATGAAAGGGAAACAGCTTGTCATTACATGAATGTGTTGCTAATGATAACTAGCTGATTAAGTACCACTTTTTATCAAATTCATTTGATGCCTACCTCCTTGTGTCTTGATCTTAAGCTACCACTAAGCTACCACTACATTTACCATCATCAGCAACCAATGCTGTGCAATCCTAGGGCAAGCAGTATTCTTAAGATATTCCATCAAGGGTTTTTATTGTTGTTGTTGTGTGTTTTGTTGGTGGTGGTGTTTTTTTTGTTTTTTTTTTTTTTTTAAACAAGATTAAATCTTCAGGATTAGCCATGAATTGTATTTCAAAAAAAAAAAAAAAATTATTATTCAGGAGCAAAATCTCAATGAAACAAATAAGAGTAAAAACATGCATGAACACAGTTACAGTGAGGAGTAAAGTGCACATGCAAGACAAAGCATCATCAGCCCTAAAATTCCTGTCAGTGCAATGAAGAATCAGACTTTGAGTAGAAGGACAACAAAAGACCTGTTTTTTCATCAATAACTGTGAAAAAGACTTTGGTCTTATATGGTACCTTTAGCACCAATATGAATCTTCAGTGCATTCAGAGTAAAAGAAACACAGAAACCTTTTGGATTTAAAGAGAATTTTATCCTCAGGGAAAGAAAAATGTGCTCACAAAGTTCCTATCACTCCAGATTTGGGTCCTAATATTGTAAAGATGTGCTAGATAGTTCTTTTGGAAAGAAGTGTTTCTATACATAGATAAATACTACCAGAAGTTCTGTGCTATGGAAAAATGTTCCCTTGTCCAACAAAACAACTCTCCCTCTCACCTATATATACACGTGTACATACATACATATGTTTCCATGGTTTTCCTTCTATCTTCATAAAGCATATTAAATGAAGTTTTCTTTGATCTATTTAAGATCATGTAGCTGTTCATCATTGTAGCATGTTAAAAAAATGCAATGGCAAGCACTTTTGTGACAAATGGGCTAGGTTTGTAGCCATTGCAGAAAAGTTCTATATCCAATTAATCTGGAAAAATAGATAGTGGCTATCTACACAGATATGTATAGTCCTTAAAGCCAACATACTGAATGGAGTAATTTACATTTGTATTTCTAATTATGAAGCCTAAGCAACATGTTATTTTGTTTAAAAAAAGTCTTTATTACAGTGATGCTGAATTTACTTTCATATCCACATCAAAGAAATGCAATTTACATAGTGGTCACAAGTTTATTTTGTCGTGTTTTCTAGCTATAAATTAATTACCCTTTCAGTGATGTTAGACTATTGTTTGTGATACAGTGCTTCATTACAAGAGACATAAGAAAATAAATGTATAAGATATGGGTTTAGATTATCAGTCAAAATATATCCTTTTTCTCCCTGAGTGGTATAGTAACTTAGGCCATTTTCAAGGTGAGATCATTATTTAACCCCATCAACTCAATCAAATTAAATCTGACTTACACATCATATTAGTAAGGGTACCATTAGGTCAAATACTACAAAAATTACTTATTTATATCTCTAATTACAGCTTACTGTTGAGCTCTAGTCCTTGAGGAACTTTTTTTCAGAAGATATGCAACACAAACTTGAGAAATTCTTTACGAAGTGCAGAAACTCCATCATCTTTGGAACCAGGGAAGCAATGATGTCTACTTTGCCAAGCAAAAAAGGCGGCCCTGCAAAGACAAAGATAACAGCATAGCATGCTCAGAAAAATATGTTTCAATCAGTCTGAAATTAACTGAATTGTTCAGAATTAACTGAAATGTTCTATTTGAACTCCATCATATAGACACAGGTATATAAAATATAAGAGCTAAAAATGGTCAAACTGGTAGATACCTCAAGATATTTATTCAGCAGTTGTAATATAGATAAGGCTTAAATTCATTAAGAATAAACAGAAATCTAATTGGATTACCACTCAGACCATCAAAAACGGACACAAAACTCAAGCTTTTGAATCTGTCTCCTGAGATGAACTTCAGATTGATTAGATTCCACAGGAAATCAAATGTAAAAAAGATTAAAAGAAAAATCAGCAACGAGGTAGGTAGCAGGGACAAATCCATGGTAAAAACAACATTTAATCTTCTTTAAAAATAAAAATTGCTTACTTATTGCTTAAATAAAAATTGCTTGCTTACTTTTCTGGTTTGTACTGTTGCATTACAAAGAAATGAATAAAACAATGATGTCTCCCTTATGCTAGGTTTGGTTCTCCACACCTTAATCCTTTGAACTCTGCCTCCCAGATGCCACATGTATTCTCTGAGCACATAAAACTACTGTTTCCTTTTCTTTTCTTTTTGATAGAATGTATACATCATATGACTTGAGAACCACAAAATTATATAACTGTTTGTAGCAGCACATAAGTGTTTTAAACGTTGGAAGAAATCAAAGCAAGTAATAAACAAAATGCTACTAAGAAAGGACCATGAATTCCACTCTGATTCCCAGTCAAGTTTTGTGGAGAAACACACAAATTCTTCTCGGATTTTTTCTCTACAAAGATTTATGCATTTATTAGTTTTACTGGAAGCAATCTTCAAGAGGACAGAACTTTAAAATCAAATGGGTGCATAATTACAGGTATTAAAATGTGCACCTATTCACATAGTCACAATAGAAGTGTTTTCTCATATACGTAGTCAAGTAAATGCAAAATAATCACAGTTAGTAAAGATCATTCACAAAGTATGAAATTTAACCCACGAATCAATCTCAGCACAAGGCTTAAGTAGCTCAAATTCCACTAAAACCTGTATGAGGACCATCTCTTATATAAGATAATTCCATTTTTGTCCTCTATTTCTTTTTAGATAAAGATCATCTAAAAGAAGATTGAAGATGAGATTGAAAAAACAGAATTTTAAAGATAAAAGGACTCTGTATCATGGAACTAAGTGATCCATAAACAACTGATGATACCTAAAAACTACCACACAATCTATCCTCAAAAATGGTTTGAATTCTTCAGGCTGCATATATTCAATTTTCAAGCCAGTTGATGGCACCCATGCCTTTTTGCACACCATTGGTAAAACTTCTGCAGATTTCATCAATTGCAGCTATGAAGTAGAAGTCCCTTAAGTTTCTCAACAAGATTTTCAGGTGTCTGTTTATATTCAGTCATTTACGCTCTATTTTCTCTTTGAACTCCAACCACATAAGAAAACATTTTATATTCATTTACATTCATTATTCTCAGATTGTTCCTGAACTAAATGTAGGAAAGAAGTAACAAGTAATGAATTTGTTAGCTTGTACCACAGTCTCCTGTTGATTGCTTTGGCTCAGGATCATGTATTGTAAATACTAACCTCTGAGTATTTTAATTTATGCTGAATAGCAACGATGTGGATTTGGAACTCCAAAGTACTTACAGGTCTTTCTTAATTCCATCTTCACTCACTTACTTGGCTCACACTTCCGTTTCTGTTACATGCGCAATGACAGACAAAAACTTTAACTTTACAAAACTAGGAAATCCTGTGGCTCTTAGAAAGGGAATTCTTACTACCTCCTCCAGTAACTGCTTTGGCTTAGAAGCCTGAATTGGAAAAATTCAAGCTTTACTATCGCAGTTACTTAATTGAACCTTTGAAGTTACAAAACACAATGGATTTATATTTTTTTTGAGATGTGTATCTTTTTTTTCTCCCACTTAAATTCTGCAGTACCGTTTTCTCATTCTCACATTACTCAACACTGTCTTAAGTGGAACAGGAAGCAACTGAATAGTAACAATTAGTAACAGCATAAAAATTCATCTAGAGGGTTCAAGGCATTAGTGAAAGCTTGCTCCACTCTCCCTCCCACTTTTTTGGTGGTACACAACCCCAAAATTATTAGTAAATATGTCTTAGTAATTTTTCATTCATAAATCAAGATTTGATGCAAGAAATTTTGAAACCGAGTCATATTCTTCTGAGACACATACCCATGCCCAGCAGAAGTAATGGAACCTTCTTCCTTAAGAGGAAAAGATAATTTTGAATTAAATGTATTGATCATATGTGATCTCTGCATTTGGTTTCATCTTCAGACCTGTTGTATTTTTATAACTTAAGTCATCAACCTCTAGAAAAAATTAATATCACCACTGCTAAATCTTTTTCTGCTATTTGTAATCAAGCTCCATTTTTTCTCGTTTTCTTCTGTTACTTAAAAGCTGTTGAGAATGTTGAACAATACCCTAATTGTTTGAATTTATCTATAGGGGATTTCCACAATGAATTAACGCCTGCTGAAAATTTAAATTAACTATATGGGGAGTTTTCGCAATATATTTACTAATTCAAATATTCCAGTTTAGTACTGAGTTACACTGATTATAGCTGTAAAGATAATTGATTATATTCCTGTTATACATATAGTTGCACTGATACTCTGAACAGTAGGTGATTATATGGTACATTTTGAGCCATACCAGCCTCTACCTTTTCTAACCTTTTCTCACAAACCTAATTCTGAGAAACGGAAATCAGCACATGAAACAGCCTTCATTCCATTTTACTCTTCAAACTTTCTTCTGAGATGATGTACAAAATCTGTCAAAGCTGAGGTATGTTGTGAAAAGGGATTGATTTCTATCTCTTGTTGGACTGAGATCATCGACACATTTGACAACTGTAAGATGATCCTTTGTTATTCCTGACTGATGCCAAATTATTGCCTGGCTTTGAATCTGCTGTATATTTTGAAAAGATACAGAAGATATAACTAATAATTGTTGTGTGATACAACAGTGGAAAAAATAAAACCATGACAAAGAGGAAAAAAGTTCACATGAAATTGGTGCAAATACATTATCAATATTGGAGAAATGTAAAGAGCTATTGTTATTTGCTCCACTCACAGTACAGCAAATTGCTCTGCTCTCAATAATAATTGTGCCATCAGGAACTTTCATTAATTCCTGAAGAACCAGTTACATTTTGAATTTCCACAGCTACCATCAAAAAAGACACATAAGACTTAAGTTTGAAAGTTCTGCTTTCATTCAGTCTTCACAGAAGAGGCAGAATAGAATCAATCCATAACATCAAAGAATCTCATGATGACTTTCAATTCAGATATTCAGTTGATTTCAAAAGACTCAGTACTGTGAAAATAGCTATGTCCAAATAAACTCATTCCTGTGAGCAGTCCCATTGGATTATAGTGGGACAAAATGTTAACATTTTGTGTTAGCAAAAATAAAAAATTTAAAAGCACTTGGATGTATGCAAGTCGATGGGGCCGGATGGGATCTACCCAAGGGTACTGAAAGAACTGGTGGAGGAGCTGGCCAAGCCACTTTCCATCATTTATCGGCAGTCCTGGCTATCGGGGGAGGTCCCAGTCGACTGGCGGCTAGCAAATGTGACGCCCATCTACAAGAAGGGTCAGAGGGTAGACCCGGGGAACTATAGGCCTGTTAGTTTGACCTCAGTGCCAGGGAAGCTCATGGAGCAGATTATCTTGAGTGTCATCACGCAGCACTTGCAGGGCAAGCAGGCAATCAGGCCCAGTCAGCATGGGTTTATGAAGGGCAGGTCCTGCTTGATGAACCTGATCTCCTTCTATGACAAAGTGACACGCTTGGTGGATGAGGGAAAGGCTGTGGATGTGGTCTACCTTGACTTCAGTAAGGCTTTTGACACCGTTTCCCACAACACCCTCCTAAAAAAACTGGCTGCTGGTGGCTTGGACTGGCGTATGCTTCGTTGGGTTAAAAACTGGCTGGATAGCCGGACCCAAAGAGTTGTGGTGAATGGAGTCAAATCCAGTTGGAGGCTGGTCACCAGTGGAGTCCCCCAGGGCTCAGTGCTGGGGCCAGTTCTCTTCAATATCTTTATCGATGATCTGGACGAGGGCATCGAGTGCACCCTCAATAAGTTTGCAGATGACACCAAGTTAGGTGCGTGTGTCGATCTGCTCAAGGGTAGGAAGGCTCTGCAGGAGGATCTGGATAGGCTGGACTGATGGGCTGAGGCCAGCTGTATGAAGTTCAACAAGGCCAAGTGCCAGGTCCTGCACCTGGGGCACAACAACCCCAAGCAGCGCTACAGGCTGGGAGATGAGTGGTTGGAAAGCTGCCTGGCCGAGAAGGACCTGGGAGTATTGGTTGATAGGCAGCTGAATGAGCCAGCAGTGTGCTCAGGTGGCCATGAAGGCCAACAGCATCCTGGCTTGTATAAGCAGCAGCACGGCCAGCAGGTCTAGGGAAGTGATTGTCCCCCTGTACTCGGCTCTGGTGAGGCCGCACCTCGAGTACTGTGTTCAGTTTTGGGCCCCTCGCTACAAGAAGGACATCGAGGTGCGCGAGCGAGTCCAGAGAAGGGCAACGAGGCTGGTGAGGGGTCTGGAGAACAAGTCGTACGAGGAGCGGCTGAGGGAGCTGGGGTTGTTCAGCCTGGAGAAGAGGAGGCTCAGGGGTGACCTTATCACTCTATACAGGTACCTTAAAGGAGGCTGTAGCGAGGTGGGGGTTGGTCTGTTCTCCCACGTGCCTGGTGACAGGACAAGGGGGAATGGGCTAAAGTTGCACCAGGGGAGGTTTAGGCTGGATATTAGGAAGAACATCTTTACTGAAAGGGTTGTTAGGCATTGGAATAGGCTGCCCAGGGAAGTGGTTGAGTCACCATCCGTGGAGGTCTTTAAGAGATGTTTAGATGTTGAGCTTAGTGATATGGTTGAGTGGAGGACTTGTTAGTATTAGGTAAGAGGCTGGACTGGGTGATCTTGGAGGTCACTTCCAACCTAGACAATTCTGTGATTCTGTGAAAAATCTGACAAAAATAAACATTTTTAAGAACGTATTTGCCTTCAACTTAACGGAAAATGAGGGTTTCCTTTTTGCAGCAAGTCAAGGTCAAAAAGATTGCCAGTATAGTCAGAACTGAGCCATATTAAATGAAGCGAAAATTGAAGTGGCTGTACCATATTCATTTGGTGCTTCAGGCCTCCAACCTGCCACCTTTTTAGTAACAGTCATAAACTTTTAATCTTACAAAAGATTCCATTTGTGACCACAGGGCTGGCTGTGTCTTTAAGCATACAGACACAAGTGAAGCATGCAGCTATATGATGTGCACTGCCCGAGGAGGTGCTCAGTGATGTATAGCGCGTGACTCACATACAAGCCTTTTCCTCTTCTCCACTGGCTGGCAAAGGCATAAATTTAAACTGGACTCTTCTTGTAACAAATAATGTCATTCTTGTAGCAAGCAAGCTGCTTACTTTTTCCCCCCATACTCACTTATTTGCAGGCATACCCAACAGCAGGTACGTCTACTTTGCAAAGTAAAGGTCTGAGCCTTTTCTCACGTTCAGCCTGTTTATGTGCTTTCATGCTTAAACGGACAGACCACCAGTAAAAATATGTTACAGACTTGTGCATAAGCATCAACTCCAAATAGAACTCTTCCTAAGCACTGTGAGGATGATCTACACCTGACCTGTAACTTTGCTTGGTCAGAAAATGTGGACAGAATGTATACAGATGGCACTCTTATGTTTACCTTGCCCTCGACTCATCATCACAACATGTTCTTTTCCAGATCTTTTAACTGATGTTTTATTTAATAGAAATAGTGGAAAATTTTGTGACAAAATATTTTTATTTTTGTCCTAATTTTCTAAAATATGTGGGTTTTTTTGGTAAAATATTCCAGTTTTAATGAAAATAAATCAGATAGGTAGCTAGAATCTTAGTCGTATAGCCTGACAATAAAGCAACAAATCTATTACTATCTAGTTTTGATTTAAAAAAAATAATAAAAATTAAATGTTAATTTGGACACAGAAAATGTGTTCTATATGGGTATATTATATTATGCTCGATATGGGTATATAATATTGCATTTTATATCTATATAAGGGCTCATACCAGTCTTCAAGTTTACCATACCTTGGACTATTTATACTTATCTACTGGCAAATCTGTTAAAAGATCTTGTTTTCTCTTTTTTATTTATTTTTAAAGCAAGAAAACTTTGGAAATCATAGAAGAATCTAGAACAACTATTTCTTATCTAGCTCTAACTCCATTACAATGTGTAACAAATTTTGAAGCATGAAAAGTAAATCTATTTCTCGGTGCTTCGTTGTGTCAAATACATGGGTATTTGTGACTATGTGCTAATTTATGCACTTGTCTTAGCTACAGCCCAACAAAACCAAGTCAGCGTGCTCTGGAACCATATGATTATGGAGTCCTGTTCTGATACTGCTGACAGAAGATGCTTCAATAGGAATTCCTAATACTCGGTAATGTTAGAATTAATGTTAGAACCCATGACCAGAAAAAAAAAAAAAAAAAAAAAAAGGCAATGCAATACAGAAGGTGATAGTGAATGGAACTCACCTAATTTAATCTTTTCTTCTAAAAATAAGCATCAGAAAACATGCCTTTGAGTAGGAGAGTTCCTCAGTAGGAATCTGTATGCAATATTGGAGAGGTATATGGTCCAGGTCTTTTATATTCATAGCAAGAGGAAATGATTAAAGAACAGTTTGACACTGTAAAATTATGGTGTGAAACTTCACAAGCGGTATGGAGGATATACAGTCAGTGGACTGTTATACAACGCAAAATATGAAATTGGATAATCAAATATTATTCTGTCACAGATCCCAGATTCAGCAATCATATCAGACACAACCCCATTAACTGTGGTAGGCTATGCGAAAGAACAGACCGGTTTTCAGATAGGATACAGTAGTATTTTTGACCACTGATGCAAAACACATCTCAGTGTTCTTTTGTTATTTGTTGATATTTTTGTGTGCCTGTAAAGAATTATCTGGATATAATTCTGAACACAAACCTCAGAATCCCAAAATATTTTAAGTATATAGGTTCTATTACGTAAAAGATAATATGTCTAATTTTACCGAGCATAATTCAGAATTGGCAAGTCCTAAAGTTAACTTTTTCTCAAACAGATTGCAACGAGAGTTAACAGCTAAACAGGATTCTTGGACAAGTTATGGAAATACCTGAATAAGTATGTAATGTAAAAGTGATGGTTGAAGTATTGTAGTGATTTTCAGCTTATAATAATTATTTTTTTAAAAAGTAAAAAAAAAGTTATTGACCCTTACCTAGTAGCAAGGAGTAAGGAAAGGAAAGGAAAGACTCATTACGGTGTATTACCCATAGATAGACATGCCTGCACAGCAGCAATCGAATATGACCGTATTATGAGGGACATATAATTAGCATAATATCCACCAAAGGAAGCAATTCACCATCTTTTCTAGATCACTTGAGGAGACTTTAGACTGAACTGTATAAAAAGCCTCCTCTTTACTTCACAGTGTAATAGAACTTGCATCCATAGAAACAATGGATGCAAGTCCCCAGAACAAACTGTCTCAACGACAATCAGAAAGGCTCTTTCTGGGAACTACGACTAAAGAAAGCACATGTTAAAAATTAAAAAAATCAATCTTTAAATTTTTATTACCCACAATAATATTCATTAAACTACTTATCCTCATATTCACTGGAAAATTCACTAGAAAAAGTAGACTCACCGAAATAAAGCTTTTTATTCTTTATCTTATTGATATAAGAAATTGTTTCATTCTTCAAGGCTTAAATAAGACATGCAGGCTGAAAAACATTTTTTTTTTTAATGATTCTTGTTTTTTCACCCATATAGAGACATGTTTTGTACTTGCTGTTGATCTGATTTTATATTCTGAAACTATTAGGAGAATCAGGCTAAGCCACCGCAGTCAAAATTTCACTCCTACCTTACAATTAATTTGATCAATCTTTTTGATTTCTCAATCTTTAATACAGTTTTTGGAAAAGATACTAATAAAATAATTAATTATGGATGCTAACATTATTTGCATTTTCTCTAACAATGGAGGTTTTGGAAATCATAGAATCATTAGGTTGGAAGAAAACTAAGGAGTTCATGTAGCTCAACCTCCTGCTCAAAGCAGAGTGAGATTAGGACAGATTTCCTTGGGCTTTGTCCAAATGGGTCTTGAAATTCTCCAAGAACACAGATTCCACAACCTCTGGCAAACCTGTTCTAATGCTTAATTATCCCACAATGATTTTTTTTCCCAACATACCTAATCCAAGCCACTCTTGTTTCCACCTATGACTACTATCTCTCTTTCTTCCACCTCAGTTAAGAACCTGTCTTCATTTTCTTGGTAACTCCTTAGGTCTTGAAAGTCTGGTTTGTCTGTTAATGGATGCAGGATCTATACGTGTTTAGAAATTCAAATGGAATAATGAGCAATGCCTATAAATGGGAAAAAATCACACTGCAGTAAGTTTTACTTTTCTACCTACTGAAGTTTCTAAAAATTTTGCGTAATACTGTTCATATTTTATGATTGTTTTTAAAGCATGCGTGCTAAAAAAAATCGGGGAGGGACAGCAACATATGACTCAGTTTGACAGATCGCACCTAAATGGTGGGAGTTGAACTACTTTCAGTTTTCTTATTACACATTCCCCTACCTACTATCAGCATGCCCACTCACATTACAGCCTGAAGCTGTGAAGACAGAACATGTATCTTTAAATCTGGAACGTAAGGTAGGACCTTGAGAGAACCTTAGTTAAAATGATGCCGTAGTAATTAACAAGACAGAAACTGTATGAAAATAGTAGATAGACGAGCTTCTGAATAGGACCTTCTTAAACACTTCCAATTAGTTGTCAGAGAAGGTTCATTCCAAAGTATTAATTCTGGGCACATTCCTTTTTCCACTACGTTACAAAGAACATCTCGTGAACACTGCCACTTCTGGATCAGCAGTGTCTTATCAGAGGCAGACGTAAGCTTTGCCATCAGTAGATACCATGCTGTTGTTGTGCTCTTTACGTGCTTAGAAGTTCAGTGCACTTTCCCCTGTCCAATTTCTTTGTTTTTTTTTTGTTTTTTTTTTTTTTTAAATTAATTCTTTTACCATTAATATTTTTTTACTCTTTTTAATCAGAGAAAAGCCTCCCTGAGCCTGCAGGTAAAACAATCAATTTTTTAAAATGTCAGAGCTCTGATAAAGGCCCAGTTCTTTAGCAACAATTAAATAATTAAGAGGTTGCAGCAGCAGTTTGAAATGACCCACGTGCATGCTCGATAATTTATTTTCATATCAAAACCATTAGTCATGGGCAACCTGCCTTTCTGTGTCATTTGAGGACAGATTGTAAAGTTTTAAAGCTGTCTTGATGAGAAGGAAAAGAAAACACACTGTATTAATAAACAAGTAAAAGAAAAATCTTTTTAGGTTAAAATTAGATTCTACAGCTAAAGTTCGTTTCCCTTTCATGCATCTGCCTTTCCATTTTCCTGCTGTAATGAAAATGAATCTACTTTGCATTAAATGCAAACAGACCAAGACTGCAGAAACAGCCTATCTTGGTTTATCACCTCACATTCTTTCAACTTTTCTCTTAGTTACTGCAGCCCAACTCCTGTGAAACCAGTGACATCCTATCCTTGATAAAGGAAGGGCAATGGATCATTTTGATATGCCTCTGTAGGCTCTGTGAGATAGTAAGACATGAGCCAGCAGAGGAGCAAGCATGGGGTTGACAATTCCAAGAACATGTGAATCTTCAAGAATAATGGGAACTGTGAAACTATTTGGAGGAATTAATCCTTTCCTTTTCTAGTCCCTATCAAATTCTCAATATTCTGGTGCTTTCACAATCCACTGCAGACAGGTTCTACCTGGGTTGATTTAGTTGTGCGTGTCATCAAGATAACTGCACATTTAATTAGCCATAGGATACCTCAAGTAAGAGCTTGCATACTCGTAAGGTGACGGTTCTTGAGGAAGACAGTGAACCTCCAACAAGATTATATCTGTCAGCAGGGGAGCTTTCTTATGGAGCATGGCTCCACCCAACACTCCTCTGCCGTTATTCAGCAATTTTGGTCAATAAAGACAGCCTTCCCATTTAGGAGTATACTGCAATTAAAACCAATACACTGGGCCTCCTGAACACTCAACAACAAATTTAAAGTACAAAAAGGAGACCTAATTACGTCACCTAGTTTATTATTAGTTCCTTATGGCATCAGGAAGGGGAAAGACAAGTCAAAAAAAAAACCAATTTTTTCTATTAGCAGAAAACTTACTATCAGCTTTTGAGAATTTTTACTACATGAGTATTTCTTTAAATTCTTTTTGAATTAAAATGTCTGGCTTTCCAAGAACTTTATAACTAAAGCCAAACCTAGAGGAGAAAGAGTCAAATTCTTTCACTCACAACGTATGATTTTTTTTATTATAAAAACTAGATCCATAATGCATCCAAATTTTCATTAGATTTTCAGTTATTCTGAAATAAAATTTATTTATAATGAAAAGCAAATGTATCTATGAATTAACTCTGCTTTCTCCAGTCTTTTCAGACAGAGACACCTAAATTATTTTTATAGTAATCTTAATGCCATAAAGAAGAAACCACAATAGAAAAAAGCATTTTGGCTCTGTTTATTCATTTGCTCCTCCATAAAACATGGTAAAAGATCCCTTGGCAAGGAATGGAAAAGGTCCAGTTCAGGTAGAATTCAAGAAGGAACATACAAGTTCTGGAAACTAAAGTCGCTTGCTAAGAGACACCAGTGTCATTGCAAGCATAATGTAACTGCCTGTTCTTCTTTCTTCTTTTTCCCTTCAAACAAACATCAAAATCAAGGTCAACACCAAATATTCAGCTACTGTCAGTCAACAGTCCTCAACCCAGCTGATGGTATCACTCCACAACTTAGACAATACAGAGGCTGAGAAACACTCAGCTCCATCGTTAAAAGAAAAAAAAAAGAAACAGATAAACTAACATTGCCACAAAGCTTGCTTAATCAGATTGTTCACTTGCAGTCCTTTGTATTAAAAATTTCTCAATTGAAAATAAACACTAGCATATTGCTATTCAGTAAGAGTGCAAGCAGTACACTACCTACAAAAATAAACCACTCTTGTGTTAAAGAAAAATGCTTCTGGCAATGAAATCTAAATATGCACAATGTACCTTAAAGAATTTCTGGAAAAAATTAATTACTCATCTTTCCTCTAAGCTAAAGCAAGCTTCACAGGGTATCAAAGCAGCACATAGCAACATAGGAAATAACTGCAATATTTAACTCTATAATTGAAAGAAAAGCAAGTTATTGATAATAAGACATGTTAGCCAATTTTATTTCAATGCACACTAAAAACTCAAAACAATCTTTGATAGAGGAATCTGATATGTCTGTATCACTTGTCCTAAAAACAAGGTAACGCAAACAAAATAATTTAGAGGGAAAACAAATGCTTTAGAAGGAAAAAAAAATGCTGCTATCATGTTTTCTAGCTTCATCACCAAAAAGCTAATCAGAATTTCTTCAGAGAAAGATTGTGACAGATTGAAGGCAGATTCCACAATAAAAATCTCAAAATCGAACTAAGGTTAGCTAGCATTAACAATGAAAGGACAAGAAGAGGAAGTTGAAAACAACGAAAAATAAATGAAAATGATGAGTGATCTGCAAACAACACAAGGGAAAATCAGGGAACAACACACAAAATGACAGTATTTGAACTCAGAAACTATATCTATGCAGGAAGAGGATCAGAAATACATTACAACAGTAAGATACTACAAACAACTGAATGATCTCTATATTTTCATGCATGCAGCCTCAGTGAAGGAAGTGTATTCACTGAAGTTTTTTACACCAGAAACACATTTCTGATCTGAATACTGCATTTCATAAGATCCTTAGGGACAGGATGGAAGACACTTGCACAACAGTAAGATAAGAAATGCAAACACCAAATTTACAACATTCCTTAAAAATTAGTCATCCTACTTGATAAAGGAAAGTGCTAGATATTCACAAGTTATTTGCTCTTTAGTTAAAGGAATAGCTCAGAGCAAATATCCCATTAGAAAAACAATCTGCTTAAATCTTTCCTTCTTAAGACAAAGCAAATTACTTGGTTGTCACAATTATGGTAAAAACAAGACACTAAAAAATAGAATTAGTCTGCTTGGAAGACTTCCCCTCTTCTTCTGCCACTTCACAGCTGCAGTCAACTGGTATAAAATTGAAAGGGCTGCTGCATTTCTCCCAGCATCGAAGAAACTATTTTTCTTTCTGAATGAAAGAGCCATCTGTAAGAACATGATCTAAAAACTAGAATGAGCAGACAAACCCTGCTACAATACATTTCTATGAATTAAAGTATCATGCTGTGTGCTAAAGCCCAGTGTTATTTTCAGGCTAAATTTATTCATTAGCAGGTTTAGAACCTTTTATCTCTCAGCTGACACTGTTCCTTAGTTTCAGCATCTAGCCATCCTGATACGCACACCTACTATGTTTATAGAGTGGAGACATCTCTTTTAGCCTTACTTTGCTGGCTTACCAAAGCAGTTTTCTGGCCTATTTCTACGTCAGCAGGTGCCTACAGTCACATTATACAGCGCTGCCTCTATTTCAGATTCGCAACACCCAAGTCAGCTCTAGTTCTAGAACCATAACCTGTGGGCAAACTATCCTGCCCATGCTAATCTGCTAATCAGTTACAGGCAAAGCTCTTCATTTCCTTTACTCTTCTTATTAATTAACATGCTGCAGCTTAATTTCATCTGGTTTAGCTGACCAGAACCACATATGTGATGATATGATGTACCTGAGGAAATCTTACCAGTACAACACCACTACTAATTTCTCCTGTCTGCTATATCTGAGCATCATGTTTGCTATTTTCACTGCCATATCATTACTAAAACAATTATTTTGCAGCTGATTAGTATACTCATGTGTTGCTTCTTATCAGTTATTACACATCAATAAAGCTCTAGCTGACAGCAGAAATCCTTGCAATTGGTCCCTAACTGCATGACCTTGCAGTTTAATACTGCATTTCATCCTGTTTCTATTAGTTCACTTCCAATTCATTTAGCCAGTTTCACCTCATCTTTGAATCAAATGATGTTTTCCAGCTTTAAGACATCAATGAATTTGCCTATTTACAACAGGGTAAAAATTAAAAAAAAAAAAAAAGGCTACATAAGATTGATGCTTACCCTGATTATAGAGTCTTTTGTTCAGTCCACTAGTTCTCATTTCATTAAGGATTTCAGTATTATCACATTGATTTTTTTTTAATTACATCACAATTAATCTGTTATACGCCACCTTTTTAAGCTAAACAAGTTATGTTGCACAATACAAATACATTCCTGGATACCTTATAAGTGAGATCTTCTGTAGCCCTTATGTTTATAAAGGAGTCAAAGCAAACAAGGATATCAGGCTGCTCTGTCACAATCTTTCCTAGTTAACTTTTTTGTTGTTCTTCCTTTATTATTTTCTTTTATGTCTTTATTGACTCATTTGGTTGATAAATTCCCAATCCTTGCATAGTATTAATTCAGACTCATGGGTTTACAGTTGTCTGAATGTTTTTATTATTTTTAATATAGATGTTATGTACAGTACTCTCCAACTTTTGTACATCAGTCAAGTTTTAGCAGATTAATTATAAGATTCTTGCTAGTAGTAGTTTCATGCAACATTTTTTCCACTACTACAGAATGAGAAGTATGCTGACTATAACCAGTTTCAAGACACACTATTGAGTTCTTTCATAAAACTTTCTACCTATAGATATCAATGGTAAAATTTGTCATTTATGGAACTGGGGGATCTTTTCAATTGATTGTTGAGGTATTAATTCATTATCTGAGAGATCGTTCTTAACTTTGCTGAAGTATGACATTATGCCTTGCATAGAAACTTATGGTCAGCTTATGGCAAAAGTTTCTGAAGCACAGAAAGATTTCAATTCTCACACAGATTGATACTGAGAAATATTTAAAATGGAATATTTTTAAATAAGCACAGGTTTGCTTCACTGATGATAACTCCATTTAGTTGTAGCTTACAGTTCATTGCAGAGCAAAGGATATAAAAACCTCTTCACTTAAAACTTACAATATGTGAAAAAAATGGCTGCATTTGTTTCCTTAAGATATCAAGTAATTCTCCTGAGAGGCAGAATCCAATTATTTCCTAATTAAGCAAATCTGCATCCTTTGTTTAATTGGAAGGGATCCAGACTCAAATAGTTGAATGTTCTTTTTTGTCACCGTTAACAAAAAAGAACTCTTTGTGTGTTCAGGAATTAAATCTAGAAGAAAGAATTGACACTAATTCCAGGAAAATTACTTTTATTTCAGACCTGGGAACACCAAGTATCATGGACAGTTTTACACCATTGAACTAGACTCAAACTATTGTATCTACACATCATAAGTATGCCAATTTGTGTACCTAAGAGTTCCATTTTTTTTTTTTTACATAAACTGCTGCAGAGAGATCCTTGAACATCATGCAAAGTCCACATTTGCAAATGTCTGTGCATATTTGACCTGACATCACTGTGGGCTGGGGGTTATGGCCTGACATTAAAATTCTGCATTGCACAGGTGGACTGCTAGATAGGTGTATTATTTCATTTGCGTGCAAAAGTGCATGTATGCTTTTGAAATTCTGCAGGTTTTAACTATTGCTTGTTGGTAACATATAATTTCTTTCTAAAACTTGTTTTAATCCCCATGGGGTACTCTGGATTGGGACTTGAGAATACCTAATAGACATAATTATTTATATACCTTAAAAACATGGACTCTTTTCCTCTCCTCAGTTTTATAATACCCATGATAAATTTGTCTTTAATTTTCTTATAAAGCGATCACAGATTATATAGGGATCAGCGCCTCACAAAAGTATATAATAATCTTTCACAATTTCTCTGTTTTATGCTAAGAGGGGGTGGGAGGGAAGAAATTCAGCAGATGAGGGAGGAAAAAAAAACATCATTCAAAATTCAGAACAGCTAAATAGGTCATTCAAGTCTTATAATAATCTCCAGTATCCAGGAGCAGGTGATGACATTGGTAGTCACTAAGAGAAATTAAGAATACAGGACACACTGGCATTTTTTGCAGAGCTTATAGGTCTCACAAACACTGGATCATCTCTACTACATGTGATGCTCTAGGTGGCAACCCCAAAATACATTAATAAATATATGAAGGCAAAAATATGCACAAGAATATGCAGAACAGCTCCACAACCTTAAAATATCTCCTTTCAAAGCCACTCAAATGTCTGCCACTCAAAATGGCTTAAATATTACTTAAAATCCCTTAAAGTCATTACTGAAGGTAATGACTAGTCCTCACTGTCATTGTGACAACCACCACTTCTCTGATCTCACTTTTGTTCCAGCTAATATTGACTAATGAATCGTGCTATATTGAAAGATCACTTCAGTTAGCCAGCCAAGATTATTTTTTTTAAATTATTTTTATTTTTTTTAAAATTTTTATTTTTTAAAAATTATTTTTATTAAAAAGCTTCCTCACAATCTGCAGAAGGTAACCAATCAGTCAATTTCATTAGCAACTTGCAACTTTGCTCTACTTATAAGAGTGTGGTAGTACACTCTGTGATCTCACTTGAGTCCATAAAGGATGTCCATAATGGGAGAACAGTTGTGGACATTTGACAAAACTTTTCTTCACTGATCTCAGAAATGCATATTGAGTCTTTTGTATTTTTGTTGTTGTTGTTTTTTGTTTGTTTGTTTTCTAAAATATTCAAACCCATCAGCTTGACAACTGAGACCCAAGGCTCTCCTTTCCTGCGCTCCCTGACCTCAGTGCAGGTAGATCCTAGTGTTCTTGACCAATGAAAGATCTCTGTGCAGCATTTTACAAGGCTACGAAAACCACAGCTTATTAAGTTGCCCATCAGTATTCCCTGGGGCTGAATGAAGACAGCAGTTCTCATCTCTACTTCCAGGACTGCGTCTATGGCACTATCACATTGTAGCCTCTCCAGATTACTTTGGAAAGGGCAGAATGTTATACAGCAGAATTCATTTTCCCTTTCAGTGCTCTGCCAGCTCAGCTCTCTTGTGATGATTTTATGTCTACCACCTATGGAAACAGAGATGTTAAGCAAAAAACCTTTGGAGCTATTCAGTCATATACGACCAGCAATTGTGGGATTCATAATTTTTACAAGCACCAAGAAGTTTTATTACAGATGGATAAAACAGACAGCTTCTTTGTTAATATCTGAATAAAAAAAAATCAATAAATCAAATAGGACTTAGAATTCAGGAAAAAGCAAATATAATGAAGATTTTTCTGAAAATGCTTGCTAATTTTCAGGATGCAATTAAAAAAAAAGTGAGAAAATATCACAAAAAAGAATAGGGAACAGTGGACAACATCAACAAAATAGGAAGCTGCGAAATGATAACCATTTTAATGCTATTTTGAGTTTCCTATTTTTGAGGCTTGAAAGGAAAAATAAAACTCAATAAAAATCAGACTTTCATTAATAATCTACTTGTCAACATGACTTTGGAAGAAAAGGAATACATCTCAGAGTAAACATTGTTTTTCAAGGTTTAGACAGTAGTATGACAAGTGAGGTTCCCTGAACAGGAAGCAGGAAGACTGTTTGAAATTAGCAGAAACGCCCCTCAGCATACAAACTCTGCAATGTGTAGGTGGAAATGAGATGGAGAGAACCAGTATATACACTTTCCTATAAATCTTTTTTTCTTATTCCAAACAAGGCACATAAGCAGCAGGAAGACTGTACTTGCTTATTAACCTTGAGAGAAATTCTGTTCTTAAGTGACCAGCAGGAATGATTATACTTAATGTTCCCCAGTTTAGAGAGAACGAAAAAAGAAGGCATGTTTTCCTGAGTGCAGTTCTCCTTGCCTCTTATACACAGGGACAAGCAAAACGGCCTGAAGTAATTAACACCGCTGCATTTAAGGACTGTTATCACTACTCAGGCTCCTTGGTGAGAGTTCTGAAACTTCTTTTTACCCAGAGGCTTTACCTGATACAGAAACGATTGAACACGGCAGGGATGTGGCCGAGAGGCAGGAGGCTTAAAGTGCTGTTTAAGTCCTAAATACTCTCATTTGGTTTGGCTTGCCGCAATGCCGCAGAATCTACCTTAGCTGTGAAATAACTTTCTGAAGTGCGTGAACTTTTACTCGAGAACCACTAGATGGCACCACAACTAGCCACAAAAAGCTGTTTAATTATCAGCAACTAAGGTCTTGCCCATTTATATAATTAATAAAGCAATCGAGTAGGACTGTTTCTTTTCAGGCATTACTACAGAGATTACAGATGGATTTGTGCTCTGTGACTTTCCTATTCCTATAAAGCCGATCAGGCAGTGTTTAGACTGTTCTATTTCAAGCTGCTGTTTAATAACATGCCGAAACAGACACAACATAGATCAGTATTTTAAAAGGTGATCAGTGACGACAGGTACCCAATTTCAAGGTGATTTTAATCATACTTTGGAACCCCCATTTTACAGGCTGTCTCATTCAACTTATCCTGCAGGATGCCTCCACTGTTCCTTCCTCCTACGACTTTTCAACAATCCCTGCCTACTCTGGTGCCCTGGTTGGCATCCCACACTGCCCAGTCCCCACACAGAGCCTACCAAGTGGGACTTCGTTGCCTGACACTTGCCATGGAGGTAGGAGAAAAGGATCCCAAACTCTTAATGAGAGAGATAAGGAGTTTCCAGGGTTCTTGGAAAAAAAAAAGGGGGGGGACTCTAGGATCCTAAAAGGGAACTACGGGCACTATTTTCTGATGGCACTGTGGCCAAGACTCTGGCTGGAGGCTCCAGATGTCAAGTAGCATTACTTTTCTGGCATAAGAAAGCTTTCCACCTTCTGACATCACGTAGATAGAAGAGTATTTACTAGATAGGCTGAACAGCATTTATGTCCCCCTATGGCCTGGTGCAGTGCATGCTCTCTGTCACTTGCCATGGAAGGCTCCTGCTGTCTAACAGACCCTCCCAGCTATTTCTTTATGCCCTTAAATAATAGAGTGCTTCTGGTCACTGTAATTTACATCCCCTAGACTATAACAGTGCTTCATCTTCCTGCTTCTTCTCAGAAACTGTATTTCTAGGTTTTCCCTGTACACTGAAGAAGACAAAAAAATGACACTGTACCATGGGACTGTGCTCTCCCTCCTCAACTTCCAATGATCACCAAAGAAACAACCTCAAACCCAGAAGACTAATTAAGTAAACACAATACCTGAAATAATATACCTTCAAATAAGTTTTCTAGACCTGTATGTCTGAATAAAGGTTGCCTGTATTGCTGCCCATAATGAGTTCAACCCTCCGCAGGCAAACAGTTCCCAATACCCAATTAAATTAAAGCAATTTTCTGATTGATATCACACCATGCTTTTTTGGAAATTCAGTGACAATAAGGTATCTCAGATTATTTTTTTTTTCTATTTTTCTTTTTTTAGATTTATTGTTGAAAAATCCTGGATGCAATTATTTCTGTAGTAAAAGTACTACATGGCAGTACCAGACCAATTCCTCTAGAAATGTGCAAAACTGCATTGTTGGTCCTCTAAACCGGGATTCTGAAGTCTGAATGCTGCTGCCAGGAAAACAAACAAACAAAACAGAAATCTTGGGTTCTTGGTATGGCTAAAGCCAGGAAGAAACCCAGAGTGAGATAGATAATTGTTTCTTCCACAGGAGAACTAACCCATAACTCTCACAGACCCATTTCCAGCTCTGTCACAGGCAGAGGAGACAACAAGGCCATGGTTCTTTTCCTCGCTCTAGAAGTCTGCTTCCCTGCCACAGCTTGCTTTGCTTATGTCTAGACTAATTCTGCATAAGAACAGCAGTATTCCTACATTGTGGTTAATGAGAAGACAGTATCACATGAACAAAAAAAGCAGAATGGGAGGAAAAGGAAAGAGATGCACACTTCACTGAGAAAAGTAAACACATTTTGCTAACCTCTGAGTTGCTTGAACAGTGCATAACGGTGTACAATGTAAACAAATGTTAGGAATTCAGATCAAGCCTGAACTGCCAAGTCCGCATCTCCTTTATTTAAGGATCAATCCTCTGACTTTATTATACTTTTCCTAGAAAAATATACCTCTATTAGGAGTTTAGACTAATACAGTGCTTGGTTTTGCATTTCATCATTCTGCTAATGCAACCTAACAAATGAGATTTATTTGAACTATAGACTGGGCTGATAATTGTAAAGCTTTTTCTGTAGTAAAAATCTGTTCCCTCATTAGATCCCTGGAATACTGCTTCCTATAGTACAGTTTTGTGAAATTTCTTTGCAAATTTGCAATCTGTATTGATTACAATCAAACTCCTACTTGATGAAAATCCCCATGAGCCAGTCAAATAGGAATTTCTGCAGCTTACAGAACGATGCCATCACCTCATATTTTATGCATTAATGGATCCATGCTCTGGAACAAAAATTTCATTAGACCACTGAGAAAATATCCTTAAAAAAATAGAATGCTCAGAATCCTTAAATGAAGCTAATATTGCAGAGATAGGTGGTCAGATAAGAAGTAAAAGTCACAGCTGAAGGTGGCTATGGCTCTATACATTCTCTTTGACCTATTTTTCTTAAATAATTTGACCTAAAAATTGTAGCACCTGAAAAAAGAATACGGGTCAGGCACCTCCAACCTAAGCCTAGGACTTTATATAGCATCCCAAATATGATCTTTTTCTCAATTATCCAGCGTGCTGAATCATTCTACATCAGCTTGAGTGTGTTATCAATGCACACTGTCAGCAAGATTCACATAAGCCTTATACTACGTATCATAGACATGGTTTGAAATCAATTAGCAGGTGCTGTTGTCCATTTGTGAGTGAGGCATAGTCCTGCCAAACTTACTGTTTAAGAAATGCATGCTTTTTTTATTAACAACAACAACAACAAAAAGGCCTCCTTGCTCATAAACTGACAGTTATGCCACTCAGCAAGCTGTGTGAAAGCAGCTAAGTATCTCAGCTTTCTCTTAAGCACTTACTTTTCAGTATATGCAGTAACAGTGTGCTCCAACAGTCAAATTAGACTCTGCCCTTCAAATGAATACTCAGGTATGTTTGGTTTTCATTTTGGTTTGGATTTCAAAATTCAGTCAGCTCCTGATCAATATGGTTTAATAGAGTAATTAATACACACTTAAATGCTTCCTTAGCAACTTAGGAACATTGTTCTCCAAAACAGAAGGCCAAAAAATTCTGACATTTTTTTTCCTCTAAATTTACCATTTTTGGTGGTAAATAGCAAATTCCAAATTTGTTGAAAACCGATTGTACAAAGACTATTTCCATGAAGTTCTTTGAAACCTAGGCTTCCTGCCAGCTTTCTCATCTGCCTGCTCCAAAGCCTACCAGGCTGGGTTGCTGAGGATACCACACTTCCAAGGCCGGGGAACCCAGCGCTTCCGGAACTGGCAGCTGCCTCAGCAGTCCACATGTATGCTCTGGCTTCAACAGAAAGTTGAGAGAGAAATACAGCAACCTGAAGCAACTCCGCAAAGTAAAAGGCTTTCCTTCTATGGAGGATTTCAAACTTTTCAGATTTATTTTGTACAATTGAAATAAAAATTTAAAAACCAAACTGCTCTTCCTCTCTGACAGTTTTGCTTCCATTCACACTGAACTGTTTAACAACCCATGACTCCAGTAAATCCAGAGGGGTCTCTGCTTCTGCTCAGTGTGGAAGATGACAACACTTAGCATGGCTCCTGCTTTACAGGCATGCAGGCACCGCTTGAATTGGAGTGTGACAGTTCTGCACAGGTCTCTGTATTCTGCACAAAATCAGCAAAGACAAATCGTAATGAATCATATCAGGTGGAGCCTCATGCTCCTATTTCTAGTTTCTTCAACTCACATCCCAGTAGAAATATTTTTGCTCTTTAGCTATCAACAGCTTAACAGCAAACCTATACAGCCCAAGAACTGCTTACTTAACAAAAAGGAAATCCTAGCTGGTTATGTATCAGTGGCACATGTGTCTTGAAAGATATTTTCCATCAGGTCTCTCCCTTGCTTTTTCAATTCTTTTCTAATATCACTAATCTTTTTTGTCAAGTCCATGAAGATGCTTTCTTGTCCCTTTTGAGAAAAATACAATAAAACAAAATAAAATAAATACTGCTCTCATACTTAAAGCCAAATAAAGAGCCATATTTCTCCAGGACAGTCACAGGATCAAAACTGTTACTTCATCTACATACACAGAAAATAATCCAGAAAGGTATATGTATATTTTTTAAATAATTTGAATAATAAAAAATACTCTGGAATAAAGTGAAATGCTAAAAATGAAAGAATGCAAGTTGGTTTAGCATGTTAGGAAAAAAAAGCATTTGTGACAAACATAAATTCAGTGCTCAACAGAATCTTAACACACTTCCTATCAGATACCACTGGAGTTATCCAATTATCTTACATAAGAAGCCAAGATCATACAGTGGTTTTACAACAGCAAAGAGCTGAAGGTTGTAAGAATCACATCACTAAACAGGGTAAGAAAACACAGCTGTTATATATTCAGAAATGTGGTATAAAAATCAGCCAGGAATGAATTTACATCATGTGAGACAAAAATACAGGAAAAATAACTGAATGCCATTGTTCTTTGTATTGTTCTGTGTATACTAAACACGTTTCAGAAGGATTAGCTTCTGCTGCTGTTGATTGCAAGCAGGATATTTACAAGACTTAAAAAGACAAACAGTTTGTGTAGGTATTGCGTAGGGAATAAGGGAAGCATAACCTCTGCACCAAGCAATGAAAAACTGACATCTCAAAAGCTTTCTAAAATTCTGTGCTACCAAATACATAGCTGATGCATTCTGTGATTTTCTTTATTCTCCTAAGGCTGAAATATTCTATTTGCATATAGGTGCATACTGCAATTCTCTATTAATGAATAACTCTCTAGCTGATTACGATTTGTTTCAGCTATCCAGCTCTGTGCTTGGCAGGCACAAGCTACTCCACAATTCTGCATCATCAGTGCTGGGAAATTAAACTAGTATCAGCAAAAATAGTATTGAACGGTAGTGACCAACTACCCAACACAATTACTACTAAAGCCATGAGAGTTTCTCCAGCGACTTGGGTAAGAATCACAGTAAATCCCAAAGGCACCTAGAGGGGCAATGCAAGGACATAAGTCATCTGTTGTAAGCAGCAACAACAAAAGGCAAAGACTACGCTCCAGTGAACTTATTTAACAATGAAACATAGGCCTGGGCTGCTGTGCTGTGAAACATCAACCCCACACAGAGACTGCAAATTGCTTCTGAATCTGTGCATTATGAATCTGCGTACTTCAAGGATATCAATTAGTGAAACACTGGGTAGCAGCAAAAAGGTCTGTTGCTTTAAATAGCTCAGGTTAAATTTGGACCTCTGCAGAAAAAGATTTGAACAACAAACAAGAAAGGAGAGAGGAAGAGTACTCAGTCAAGGCAGGCCACGCGCAGAAGAAACTTGACACAAAACCCATTATACTCAGCAAAGCACACAACTCCCAACTTGAAGAACCAGCTCTTCGTTCTGTTCTAGTCCCTAGAAACTTAGATAAAGCCATAGTTTTAAGCATCTTTAAAAATGTCTCGAGGCATACTTGCCATGAGAAACAGCTCTCAGATGAAGAAACCATTAAATTTCCCAGTAACATAATATTTGACAAGACCTAAAACATGTAACCACAACCATGAATCTCACAAACTTAAACCCAAGGTCCCTTGACACTTTTTAAAAATATATAAGCTAATTTTTTTCTGCAGCTAGAATAATTTGCAGATAAGTTTTAACCAGACAAAGTCAGATTTATTACTCACAGTGTACAAGTTGCACACATAAAGACAAGTTTTCTAATAGTACTTTTATAGATGCTGAACTTCTCTGAAAGATATAAACCACATTGCTTTAAAGCAAGGCAGATTTATGACTTCTAGTAACAGAATTGCTAGCTTTACCACCACCTCTCTTAAAGACAAGAATTTCATTAGTTTAAGGTATATAAACAAAACAAAGTTTTCAGTCCTGTGTCAAATGCTTTGGGGGAAAAAACGAGAAAAAGAAAAAGGCAGGAACAGAGAAGGCAGGAACATTAACTGCTACATAGGAAACAACAGCAGAACTGTATCACACCACTTCTGGTTGAAATGAGCGATTAGAAATAGCAAAGCAAGTGCTCCCTTGTGGCAGCACTGGTAACAATAGCTTGCTAGGTTACAATAATAAATAGTCCAAGGGAAACAGCCAAAGAACACAAAAGATAGCAGCACAGAGAAGTTTTTTATTTCCCTGAGAAGCTACTAAGATATTAACGCAACCATATGAATGTGATGCCTGCTATGACTTGTAAAAAAAAAAAAAACTGCCATGTCTTTTTATTTCGTAGGCTGTATACATTAACAACCATAGCGACAACTGCTATATCTGGGATGAGCAACGCTACTTAAGAACTAGATAGATAACACCACTACATAACACTTACAGATGCTGTAGCGTATAAGGTGGGAGGGTTCGTCCCTCTGCCTCTATTCCCTAAAGAAGTATATATCATTTAAAATGGAAAACATTTCTATTGCTCAAAACAATACAAAATCTGATAACACAGAGCCTACGTGTAATATTCACATATGTGGGAAAAAGAAAGTTTTCTGAATCAGTAACATCTGTGAACTCCCTTCACAACAACCATAAACTTTGTTTTAATCTACTGGGAATATAAACTTGAGGGAGTACAATACAATTAGAATATAAGGATTTCCCAGAGATATGAACTAATAGTCTTAGAAATAAACAAATACAGCACCTTACCCAACAGGAGAAAGAATTCATTTCATGTATCTTTCTAAGAAAAGGTATGAAAACAATATCAAAGTCACTATCAAAATAACAACTCTCCAAATTACCACTCCTCAAATGATGTATCGCAGATGAACCGGCTTCAATTTGTAACTTCTTATTAGTCTTAAAAATACATATTCATATACTTGAACAGTAAATTTAGCAGAGATGATAGCTAGGTCACCAACTTGAAAACAGAAACAACCACTCTTGAAGTGAGGGTAGCAGTAGAATCCACCTGTAAAGAGTGTATTGCAATTACAACCTGGCTTCATGAATTCTTCAGTGAGAAGGCTGTGCAAGCATTTCCTGTTTACCTCCTCCCCCATTCCCACTCCCCAAGCAATCCTATCAATTGCACTGCTGCAGCTGTGTATTTTGTTGGGGAACAAGCTGATACAGCAGCATTAAAAGCAAGGCTGTAGAAGAGGGTTGGTTGGTTCTATTTTTTTTTTCCTTTTAATCAGAACGATTTCCCTAATTCGCACTGTCACAATTGAAGAGGCTGTGTGAGACACAACAAAGTAGCTTGGGGAAGAAAGCATGACAGGGGCTAAGTTTGCACGCTCTGCTTGTGAAACTATGGTGTTAGTGAATGTGTATGACTTCTTCAGATCATGAAAAGACCATTGCAAATTAGAGATTCAATATTTTCTGTATTGTCCTTTTCAAATATAGTTCCTTTAGCTTTATTTGATTTGCATAAGTTAGTACTTAGAAAAGGCCAGGTACTCTGTAGGGATATAATTAATTTTAATCAGCTTTTGTCTGGCATCTATGAAATTAGTGAGAATCTTTCCTGAGAAGTGTGACTATATCAGCCCTAAACAACAGAAAACACCATTATTCAACCATAGAGTTTATGTTATTAGTAAAAAGGTAGATATCTGCTTTCTTGACTTCTTTATACATTTAATTGGACTGGGTTTTCATTTAAACAAAACTATTATTACTGATGTCTAGGGAGAAATTGCAGATCACCTCCTAATTTTGGTGTGACAGGAAATTCAGTAACAAATTACGGTATTGCAGACTGGATGAACACTGGAACAGATGGCCAGACTGCAGGACCACAGGAAGGTATGAGACACTTAAAGGGTTTGCTTGTAAAAGACATTCTGGAAAGCATCCCATCTGCAGGACAACTAATAAGCCAGTGAGAATTTCTTTTCATGGTGAAATGCTTTTAACTACATGTCCTTGTCTAGTTTTCTTTTGTGGATAGGTTTCTGTAAAAAGTCAGACTGACCATAATAGAACAGTCATAACAAAGCAAGACTGGCTGTTCTGGGCAGGTGATAGTAAATACAGTACTACTGTGAGTCATTTTCCCCAGAAGTGATCTTATGTGAAGCTCAACAAAGTTATTTCCCTGTCATTATTCTGATACAGAGGCACACATCGCTAGCTTTGACAGCAGAAAAAGGGCAGTGAACAGGGAACACTGGTCATCGAACCTTATTATAATGACAAACTAGGGAATGCATTCAAGAGTTACACGATTGCCTGTTAGAAACATTGTTAGTTTCCCTGTAATGTGACAATACTTGATCTGAGATCACTGGCAGAAAACACCGATCTAGAGTCTAATTATGACATCTTTATAGCCCCCTTCCACAGTATAGATATCCGTTATATATTTTTTTTTTTTAAAGTGACAACGTGACAGACAGGAACCAGGAGTGCCTATACTGGGACAGGAATCAGAACTGTGATGAGCTACAGCGGTATTGTAGATGGTAAAGAAATGTCAAGTTTGGTTTAACAAAACACTTACTCCTAGCCTTCTTGGACCCCTGATCAATAAACAAGTACACACACAGCCTATTGAGTACAGTCACTCATACATAACACAGAGAAAAGCAATTAAGACTGGTATCCTGAAAGTCTCAGGAGCATACTCATTAGATAAGAAACACTCTGGCAATGTCTCTGCTGTGAATTACCAGAGGACCACCTTGCACCCCAGCATATCACTTTGGTGGCTGACATAAAACACAGTTAAAACACCTGAGAATTTTTTTTTTTTTTCCAAAAAATAGGCTTCTCAACCTATTTCCAAATTGTGAAATGGGTCAGCTATTTCTAAACGCCAGCGAATAAAATGCAGGCAAATGTCTAAAAAGACATTGTGACAGTAACCTTCACAATCACTTCCTAAGTGTGTTTTGCTTTTCTTTTTTTTCCCCTCTTAACAAGGCTTGATCTCACTGTCTGGCTGAACATTAATCCTCTTTCACCAAGTACCAAACTAATGCCTGCTGCATTAATTCTCTGCAAATCCTCAAGGTATAAGTTACACATGATTTAGTATAAAAGGTAAGCTTGGGGCTTTCTTTTCACTATAGCTATTACCAGGAAGGCAAGTAGAATACAGGTGAGTTTTCATCAGATCTTGATCTGGAAATATTTTTTTTCAAATTGCAAACACTGTATGCAATTAATTTCTTTTTTAAAGCAGGTTATCCTTTGCTCTTTTTTTTTCCCTTGTTTCATTTTCTTTCTCCTAAAAAACAGGACACATTATCTGTACCGAAACTTAGATAAAGTATTTCATTGAAAGTAGTATGATGCTCAGCTGTTCTTACTCTGCAAAGACTGCTGATATACCATTTCAGTTGCTTAGGAAAATCAAACTCCTTTAACAATAAGCATACAGATAGATCTACTTAATTACTTTATCCTCTGAAAGCTTACTATTATAGAAACACTTGAAGGTAATATGAAGACTTAATTTCTCCCTGTTTCTATAAATATTTCCTGTTGAAAATAATTATATGTTTCTCCAATACAGATCCATTTTCTGCTTTACGCACAGGATGAAGACGCTTAACTGCTATGTGCTGTTATTTTGCTGGAAAGCAATTTGTTGCTATAGCTGTGAGCTCACCAATATTACTATAGCAGTGGAAAGAGAAGAATGTGAATTCTGTATTACAGTGAATGCCACGTGGTGCTCAGGATACTGCTTCACAAGGGTGAGAATCTTAAGTTTAAAATTCAGGCATCAAAATTAAGTACTGAAGTGATGTATGAATAACCAATTTCTCCAGTTCATAATGAACACATGGGCCTTGTGAAAGAACAGGCTGAATAATGGCTGTGTTATTTGATAGGAAAGTAGATACATTGACAGTCTGAACGGTAAAGGAAGAATGAAAAGATACTAGTTGAATTCAGATCTTTATTTGGCTGCACACATTGTTTATATTGTATAACTAGCAGTGAAAGTATGAGAATCTGGATCTCTGCCTTCTGTTCAGTTTGTGGTCGCAAATGGACACAATAAAGCAGCGATCACTATGTAGACTCTACTTTTCCAATAGAAAATAATTTGAAGAATCAAGCCATTGATCTGCAAAGGTTGTCTGGTGACGGTATGAAACCTATCTTGCACAACCATTCTCCTGAAAGGAGAAGTATATGGATCTAGGCGCAATTCAGATAGCCTAATCCAAATCCTTTTTATCTCAGCAGGATTTTCCCCACTGGTTTTACAAGACTTCACATTAGGTCTTTTATCTATTTTGTAAAAACAAAGAATTCTACCCTGTGACAAATTTCAAAATAAATATTTCCTTCTTGTAATTTTCAGGATCCGGTATATAAATATCCACCAGTATCATCCGTTCAGCAAACATGTACCTTCAAGGAGGTTGTGTATGAAACAGTGAAGATCCCTGGCTGTGGTGACCATCCTGAATCTTTTTATTCATACCCGGTAGCTACAGAGTGCCACTGTGAGACCTGTGACACTGACAGCACTGACTGCACTGTGAGGGGACTGGGGCCATCCTACTGCTCCTTCAGTCAGAATGGAAGTAACCAATGAAGGGTACTTGAGATAGTAGTTTGGTTTTTATATGCGCTCTTCTAAATAGTGCTGACCAGGTTTAAGTGGAAGTTAATAGCCAAGGCTATTTAGAAACTGACAAGACTGAAAAAGACTTTTAAAGCTAAAATGGAGAGCTACTGACTATACTTCTCTTCAGGCCTTCACTACTTCTTCTACTTTCCTTAAAATCACTTTCTATAGAATGTCTATAGAATGCCGCTTATGATTCCTTCTGCTCTTGCCTCCTCTTCTTTTCTATTCCACCTTCATTCTTTATATTTCTGTATTTCCACAGCTTAGTTCACTTGGATTACTCCATGCTATCCTATACTTTTAAAAAGTTCACAGTTTCCATGCCTTTATTATGCCCTGCATCTCTCCTTAGAATTCACTTATCCTAAAAAGCCTTGCAGCACTGGTTTTTATCAGATCCAACATCGATAGTATTACTAACTACTAGTTGGACTGTAAACCTCTCTCAGATGAGATTCTGATTCTTTTTTTTTTTTTGGCAAAATATTTCTTAGTCATTACGCTCTTTAAACAATAACAACATGTTTATTTAAGAGCCCAAATCCTGTGTTCAAATATTGAAAGTCACCAAACTCTTGTGCTCTCTCATTAAGGATTGTTAGCTCAGGCTCAATGACACCGTGACACAAATGACATGAAATCCAGGTCCTACCTGGCTAACTTGCTGCTTGAAATGCTTGGCTGTTTACCTTCACCTGGGTAAACAAACGTCCTAAGTCAGTTAAACAAATCTGAAAAAAATTGCCATGCATTTGAAATGCTGGATTTCCTCTTATTATGCAAGAGAACTTAAGAATGAGAATTATTTCAATGCTATTTAATAGAGGAGTCTCACAAAAGGTTTAGAGATGAATCTAGAAGAATCTGACCCTGGTATTGCAAACCTGGTGTGAGAGCATACCTTCAAAGTCATTTGCAGTAGTGCCTCTGAGATTGAAGTGAATTCATACAATTCTGCAGCAATCAGTATGAATGGGACAGGCTGGAAGCAAGCTGGAGATCTAAATGAGAATGGAAAGTTATCTAAAATTATTCGGAAAATGGTTAGAAATCTACAGAATGAAATCCTACCAGGAAAAAAGAAGATATGTCTCTTCAACAGAAACAACCACCTACACAAATACACAACTGACAGCAACTGGTTCAACAGCAGTTCTGAACAGAAGACTTGGAGGTTATACAAGCTAAGTATGAGTCAACAGTACCACACTACTATGGAAAAGCTGAGCTGCAAGAACAGGAGCAGAGCTGACATGATGCACAACCTACATCCACTACTCTGTTCAATCTTCTAAGGGCCTCAGACAAGATGTTATTTCCAGTTTTGGACACAGAACATCAAGGTATTGAAAAACTGGAGAAAGTCCACAGAAGAGTAATAAGAATGAGTAGAGACCTAAATAACATGACTTAGAAGAAAGATTTTTTTTTTTTTGAAGTGTAGTTTTTTGTCTTATAGATGGTAATAGGGGAATAAAAACAGTGAAACATTTTACGTGCTTGAAGACTGTTACAAAGAGAAAAGGAACAGTCAGTTTGCCATGTTCATAGCAAACAGAACAACTAATGCAAGATTCAGAGTAGTCACTAGCAAATCTCCCAAAAGGAAAAGATAAAATAGACACTGAAATAAATAGTTAGGTGAAGGAAAGAAGAGAGAAGGGGTCTGTGGAGTAGTGGCAGGTCTTCAATAACATGTTGACCTATCAGGAATGACAGCAATAAAGTTAACCTTCCATGAGGCAAGGGAAGGAAGTAGACCACCTCTTGAGGTGTCTTCCAACACTATTTTGGTATTACTCTACCAGCTATCATGATTGTTTTTGAGACCCTTACACAAACATTTATATAAAGGGAATTTGTTACTCTGGATCTCTCTTATTACAGATATTTTAACTTATTTCATTTGTAACTTTTTTACAGTAAGATATTAGCTCTTGTAACTTAATTTTATTTATAAATTGTATTATCATGGGCATTTTCTTCGGTCTAGTGAAGTTTTAAAAATGGTAAAGTAATAGGTAAATCAAATTGTGCGTAATTTCAATTTTAAGCAAGAGTTGACTTCAGTTAAATACAAATATATTGTTTACATCAGGAATTATTTCATCTGGATGAGGGAATTTTGAATAAAAATTGCAAAACAGAGGAGCTTGAAGCAAAAAGTATGGAAAAATATATGCTTTATATCTGTAAATATCTACACTGTCTGTTGTGCACTTTGGAATAATAAAAACAATTTTGTTGCACTTGTGTTATGTATGTCTTTCTTAATTAGAAAACTGAAAACTTAGAAGTCCATCAAAAGTCCATCTGTCCACTTAATTATGCTTTAAACCACACCTTTCTTCCCTAGAAATATTTTCATGGGACTAATATACCCACCTGAGCCGTATTTTTTTTTTTTTTGCTTTGCCAAAAAATATATATCCTAATCACATCAAATAAAAGATTGATACATTTACATTTTAGCCTGATCTGGTAACATTACAATGAAATATTTTTTTAGTTTCAACACAATAGAATTGTGAATCAGAATAATGATTATTACGAATATATTTTTTAAACTATACAGATTAGAACTTCTCCAGAGCTCAATCCACAACTGTCATGAATTTGCTTGCATGTGAAAACAAAAATTATACAGGTATTATTTCATCTACCAGACAACTGCAACCACTCATTTTCATTTTGCAAAGGAATCTATTCAGAACCTCAGAACTGCAACAATTGTAGTCAAAAGAGTAGTAAAGTTAATATCAGAGTGCTAGCAAAAAACTCCTAATCATGCACCATTTCAAGCCTCCAGACTCACTTCTTATCTCTCACACATCTTAGGTACCAATGCTGAGTAAAATACCAAGACCTAGAGTCAGAAAGATGTAAAGAAAAAGGTACTTCATATAAAAATTAACCTCTCATATAAAGGTGCTCTCCATATAAGCACAAGCAAAGTACAGCCTTTGAAAACACCTCTTTCAAATGCTTTCTCAACCCCTGTCCAGTACTTAGAGATGAGTTCTACCAGACTCTCTTCCATATAGCTGGCTTTTGAAAAGATGAGTATTTCATGCATCAGAAGCATTATGTATTTCAATATATCAATAGGAGAGCAGTAAAAGAATAAATTCTTGAATTTAGCTTCTTTCTCTGGTCATAAGTGATCATTAAAAAAAAAAAAAATGGTTTAGAAAACATGCAAGTCCCACCGAAATCTTTCTGTTAAAAACAGCAAGCCTTGAATGCACACCTCTATTTTTATGAAACTAGCAATGATATTCTACTCCAAAGTAAAATCCATTCCACATCAATTCAACTGTTATTTGCTGTTCTATAGACTGATTGCGAACATTTCATTGTCAGTAGTTTCACTGACAAATTCAGAAATTCTTACAGGAGGCTGGCTTGACTTGAAGATACCATGGACTACTACCTTCAACAGTTTGTCCGACAGACTTCGTCTAATCAAAGCTCACTTTCCATTCAGTTCCCAATAATCATTTCATTAAACTTAATTACACTTCAATGTTTTTCAAAAAATTTAGTGTACTTTGAGGTTCAAATCTGCTTGGAATTATTATTTAAGAAAAATATTTAAGAAGTAGTTCGTATGATGTTCGCCTAGTGCTATTATGATGAATAAATGGCGACTCTGTTAGGAGGAGTAAGTCTTAGTATGATATGCTACTAAGTAGTAAATTGGTGGGAAAGCTGTTAGACACATTCCTAATATATTCAGAAGGAGATTGGCAAAAGTTCTCACCATGGGCCTAACCCTTTCCACTGAAATCAATAGGTAAAAGTTTTTCAGCTTCAGTACAACTGTTCTGCTAACACAGAACTTTTCAAAAACCTCATACAAATTCTAACTTTAAAGGCAGGCTCTGAAAAAAACAACTTGTGATATGTCAGCATTTAGTCACCAACCTACAGAAATTAACTTTTTAGAGAAACGTCATGCCCCTGAGGTAGAAAAAACTAAAATGGATTAACCTATCTTCACTCTTATACAATTTATTTACTCCCAGGTAAAAAAAATTCTCTCTTTTCTTGCTTGAAAGCAGGAAACCTGGAAAACTGTTACTTATAATCCCCTGCTGAATGCATGCAGCATAGAGGCAGGCAGTACATAGCATTGAACTGTCCCTTAAAGACCTTTGAGAGGAACACAATGTAGGATTCAATATGTTGTAATTAATTGAGTCTTTCAAATACCCAGATGTACAGATAAACTGCATGAAGATTATTCATCTCTGCCACCACATCTATGAGGGAATTAATATTTTCTATCATTTATTATGCAGACAGTTTGACCTTGATCTTATGAGTGTCCGTGCCAGTCGTACTTGAAGCTCTCCAGACATCAAGATGGGAACATGAAGTTCAGCAGCAGTATTCATAGTCCTACTAATTGAAATGACCATTTAATCCTAACTGCCTTTTAGGTATAAAGCACACCCCGATTTTACAGGGATGCAAAGAAAAACACATTCCTCACCTATAAGCTATTAATAAAGCATCAGCATAATAGCATCACCCCACTGCTGTCAATGCTCAGCTGTTATTCTCTGACTAAAATCTGTAAACCTTTAATCTTATCTTAAAACAAGTTGCCACTTGTCTTTATAATGTTGGCATATAACCTGGCTCACAACATATATTTTTTTGCCATAAGTAAAGCATATATATATAAATGCCATCTGGTATTAACCCAACTGACACATAAGAATTTATTAGTCATAAAAAACAAAAACAAAAACACATATAAATCTAACTTGAGAGAGAGGTAAGTACAAACAATAGGTGGAAAACAGAAATGTTAGAACTGTGGCTTGTACCTGTGAGGTAGAGGCAGCACTTATCTGGGGCTATTTATATGGGAAAAGGAAAGACAGTTGAGAGTGTGGTTACTATGCCATATTTCTTCACCCTCACACCTCAGGAAGTGCATTTTACTTTTGCAATATGCAATATGTAGCCACACACTTTATTTTCATTAAAAATACAATTAACATCTTGTTTGAAACTACAAATAAAGAAAAAAAGAGCTGAGCAGTTAACCTGAAAAATTCATTTGGAGATGGTAGCCTTGAGATTAGTGGCTCCCCTCCACTCAGGCAATGGGATCTATAATTTTTTTTTTCTGTGTATCTCATGTTTCTCTTCAATTTATGTTATTAACATAAGCTATCAAAGCCTTGGTCTTTCAATGTGACTTATACTGACAGACATTACAGCAGCTCACAAGGCTGCAGTCTCTGGGAAATACAGCAAACAAAGCAGCAGGGTTAGAGAAAGAACATACTTTCAAGAAATCAAATGTCAGTGTTTTATTATGTGTAGGTGGGGAAGAGACAGAATTAACTAGCTATGCTTTACCATCTTTAACTATTGGTTTTCTTACATGCTACAACTCTAAAGGGCAAGAACAAAGTTTTTACTTCACACTGGTGACTTCTTAATTCACTGAAAAATACTGTTTTTCCAGAGGTATTACATACATAGTATAATGTTATTCTGTAAGAGAAAACTTGAACAACTTGAGAAATCCAATTTTTCCCTTGCTCTGTGTATTTTTAAAAAAAAAAAAAAAAAAAAACGTTTCATTCAACTATGGTATTGGTTTTCATTGTTTCCTTCTCTCATAGTAAAACACTGGCAGGTCTTCATGCTTTTGTGAATGTTGTGGAAATTCCTAGTCAGAATAATATGGTAATGAAGAAAAATGTTAAGAAACAAGAAAGAATTTTTTTGGTTTAGACACTGTCGAAATTTTTGTCAATGATGCAAAAGGCTAAGGATTATGTCTATGCTCTGGCAGCACTAGCCTTTTCAAACAGGCCTTTAAGAACATCAACGGCATGACAATTCCATATAACTCAAAAGTAGGGTCTGCATTTCAGCTAGCCTAATGATTAAGAAATAATTAAGACAGCTTAAAATGAACTCTGCCACCACTTCCAAGAAGTATCCAAGACAGATCCTACCAAGCAATTGATCTGGTCCAATCTATAAATTTCTTCTTCACTGAATGACTTCTTCTTTTAGGATAAATATCTGAATCTTCGTGAGAATTCTCAGTCACAGGCAATCTAACGCTTCAGATGGGAGACTGATTTACACCATCAATGTGAATGTATATACCTTTACCACATTGGCTTTGTTTATGCAATCTAGCCTTACAATAAGTAGATCTTTATCTATGAGTAGCTGGATGTGTTCATATACTTGGATTATTATGTCTGGAACTTGAAACCACTTTATGCTGAGATGCTTAGTTCAGGGACAATGTAAAAGTATAATGAAACCAGCTCCTGTCTATGCACAATCTAGTCAGTGTTTGTCAGTAAGTGTGTACAACACCCAGAGGACTGTCTTTTTAAGGCATATATTCATACAAACACCAATACGCAACAATTTATTTACAAGTTACACTGGCTATTTTAGATTTTGACCCCACCAAAGCTATTTTGTGATGCTTCCATACAGTGATAACCCATTATTCTCAAACTTTATCCAATTTATCCTAATTAGCCTATACCTAAGTACCAAAATTTTAAGAAGACAAGATGACCACATAAAGCTATGTGAGGTCAGAGTGATCTTTCTCATAGAAATGGAGTGCTTCTACTATCAACAACACCATCTAGCATTTTAGCAACTCCTAGTATGGAAATGTAGTCCAGAAAATAATTCATTTTATTAAAGTCCAGTCACCCTTATTCAACTCTCTTATGCAGAAATAAGAAATACACACAACCAGAGAACACAACTGACCTAATTTGAGATAAAGTTAGGTGACAAAATTTTCTGGTCCGTTTTCTAAAAAAAACGCTATTTTAAAAATATTTCAACTGATTGTATTCTAATAAATATTCTAATGATAACAAACAAACAAACATATAGAAAGGCCAGTAGCCTCTATAAATGTCAATAAAGTTAACATATCTTATAATTAGTATCCTTCTCCATAATATGTCTAAGCAGAGTTAGAAACTACCCTGTCAAGTCCCAATATCCACGTGTTAAATTCATTAGAGGTAAAGAAGATTCAGCAGTCTGACAAAGGTTCAGTTCACCTCCATGCAAGCACCAAACATCACCTCTGAAAACAAGCACTGCGGTAATGGAAAATGTGTTGCCTGGAATGGTCTTACAGACACAGATGAATCACTTTTTTCTTCAGAGCATATTTCAAGAGTATCAGGATAGCTAGCGGGATTACAAAGCATTTCTATACAGCATCTGAAGAATATCCATTTCATTTTGCTTGTAGTTTCTAGACCAATACTGCTTTAGTAATAAAAAAAAAAGCACAAGAGCATCTCTGGGAATGAACAGCATTACATCAGAATAACTAAGCCTCAGTTATGAATTTCAATATTTCGGGGGTTAAATACCCAAGGGTTTGAGATGCCCTTAAATAATTCAGTCCACATCTTTTCAGTAGATGTCTGATCCATTAAATATTCACTAACACTTTGAAGACTGGAATAGTGTCAGATCTCAAATTAGAAAATTTCTTTTTAATGTCACTCTTGCGTTAATTTCTGTCACATTATTTCAGGTTATTTGCCACATCTCAAACTAGGTAATATTAATAGCACAAAAAAGTAAAAAAAAAAAGATCTTTTCTTTCTTGATACATCAGTATGCAGGGGGGGGAGGTTAGTAACCAACAATTCTGCAATTTACATCTGCAGCCCCACCAACTTCAAAACAGGAAAAGTAACCTGCCCAAGGATATGACAATCAGTAAGAGAGACTTTAGGACCTCCTGACTTCTAACTTTAGCAAAGCCACACAAAAGCACAGTTTGAAGCATAATTGGCAATATTATTAATAACTGGCAATATTATTAAACTACACCAGTTTATTAAAAATGTATCCATATATTTGGTCTGAAAATAAAATAAAAGCTTACTGCCCATGAAAAAAGGAAGAACAAAGGACAAGAATCAAATTATAATTCTACTACTAGATGAAAAGAGCCTAATGTAGACCTGCCAAGATTTTGAAAACAGACAACTAAACTGGGAAATCCCTTCCAGTCTTGATACAGCATTACTACATAAATCCTTATTATGTTACATGGCTACAAAACCATTATGCAAACAGCTGTTGAGAAAGCACTGAAACAAGATCTTTTACGCATCAGGAGCTTTGTGCCACAAAACAACTCTTCTGCTTGAAATATGTCACATTCTCCTGGTGAACAACAGGTCTGTGCTGGCAAAGGATTTCCCGTTTACCTCAGCTGATTCCTGATGTTCTCATTTATGCAATTTAATTCTTCTTTCAAATTGTGAATTATTTTCAAGTAGATGCTAATAAGTGTTTTGACTACATGGGTTTCAGGTCCAGTTTGTACAAATAATGGATGAATCATGGACGGCTATCTACAACTGTTGGCTAGAATATTTAGTATTTGGAGTTAAAAGTCAGTAATACTTCCGAAACTGAACTATCCAACAAGACTAGAAGGCAAGATGCCTTATTAGTTACACCACTTCTCCATATTAATGAGGGAACACAGTAAGGGACCTGTTTTCCTGGTACACTCCGACCAGCGTGCAAGTAATGACATGGCAATAAATATTACTCTTCCCCGGCATTGTTGCCTAAGGCAGCAACCCCTCTCACACCAAAAGGTGCTCCAGTTTTGACTCACCTTAATGGGCTTTCACACCAGGAAACTGGGGCTGGCCCCAGAGTTGGCCCAGACAGGGCAGTCCATTCTTTCGAGTCTTTAATTTAGGTGCCCACCTGCCTTTGTGCCTCTGTGCTCCTCGGGGCTTACAGAGAGGAGCCTCTGATGGACTGAGGCTCTCCTGCGATGGGCCTGTCAGTAGCTGGGGCAGGGCATTGCTTTGCCCCCACCTGCCACCGTCTCTGTGCTCTTTTCTGGGTAAGCAAATGAGCTTTTATCACATAATCTAACAGACATGAGCAAATAATACAGGTGAATATTTATGAAGCATCAGTTTCTACTGTTTACATAGACTCAAAAGTCAAATTTAAAATGCTAGATATCTTGTTTGTTAACAACAGGGATACGTACAGTTTCTCTCATGAATTCAACTGTCGGTCCCATCTGAGTCTCATTTGGCTTGAGACCCACAAGACTTTGTAAGTTTTCTCAACTGTTTAACAAAACAGCACTACCCTTTCAACTTCAAGAGCAGAATAGTCTTCTTTGGCCTTTGTTTATGGCATCGAGAAGATCACTAGTGAGACATATCTTACTGCCCCTTCATTTTCTTAACTGATGCTCAAGATTTCAGACTGTGTAACTCTCTTAAGGCTTTCAAGAAAAAGATAAAAGGTAAAAAAAAAAAAAAAAAAATTTGGGTATTTTACACTTGTACTCAAATTTAAAAAAAAAAAAAAAAGCAGCTTTCCTCTTCCTTTCCTCACCACATTTTCTGCCTACTGCTAGTAGCAGAGAGAGACATTCCTGCACATCTTCTATCATGACTTCATTAAGAAATCACATGTACTCAGTATAAAGCCTTTTGAAGTGCAATTCTAGTAGAGTTTTCATGTTAGTAACTGTTCTCATTCCTTTCACATAAGCAGCTGAAATCATGCCTGCTTTTCCAAATTATGTGGATAGCTGCATACCCACCTTATTTCCATTTTCAGACTGAGTATGCATATATCCAGTTATTCAATAGCTTTGCTGTAATATTAACTGGGTGCATAGCTGCACTCTCACGTTTGTGCACACCATGCTGCATGTCTGAAAGTTAAAATTTCAATAAATGGCAATAACATAAGATACCAAGAGCCATCATCAAGGTCAAATGCAAGGTCCTGTACCTGGGCTGAGGCAATCCCAAACACGAATACAGGCTGGATGATGAGTGGATATAGAGCAGACCTGTGGAGAATGAATTGGGGGTGCTCATGGATGAAAAGCTCAACAGGAGATGCCAATGTGTGCTTGCAGCCCAGAAAGCCAGCTGTATCCTGGGCTGCATCAAAAGAAGCATAGCTAGCATGTTGAGGGAGGTGATTCTTCCCCTCCACTCCACTGTCATGAGATCCCACCTGGAGTACTGTGCTCAGCTCTGAGGCCCCCAGCACAAGAAGGACATGGGCCTGTTAGAGTGGATCCAGAGGAGGACCACAAAGGTGATCAGAGGGCTAGAGCACCTCTCCTATGAAGAAAGGCTGAGAAAGTATGGGGTTATAGAGCGAAGAAGGCTCCAGGAAGACCTCACAGTAGCCTACCAGTGTCTAAAGAGGGCCTTACCAAAATGGCAGGGAGAGCTGTGCCAGGACAAGGGGTAATGGTTTAAACTAAAAAAGAGTAGACTTAGATTAGACATTAGGTAGAAATTCTTTCCTATGAGGGTGGTGAGGCCCTGGAACAGGCTGCCCAGAGCAGCTGTGGATGCCCCATCCCTGGCAGTGTTCAAGGCCAGGCTGGATGGGGCTTTGGGCAGCCTGGTCTGACAGGAGGTGTCCCTGCCCATGGCAGAGGGTTGGAACTGGATGATCCTTAAGGGTCCCTTCCAACCCAAACCACTCTATGCTTCTATGATAATTCATCTTCTGCTTAAGATGCTAAATGGCTATTTTCAATATTGCCTTTAATTTAAATGCACAACAGACTGTGTTCTTCTTAAAAGTTCTCAGCTGAAGGACATACGACAAAAGTGAGTTAGCTCATGCACAACTATACAATGCTTGTATTCTGCAGTGAAGATAAAATAAAAACTTTCTGAAGGACTCCCAACTCTGGTTCTCTTTGGAAAAAACTGTGTTTATGAGTAAATCCCTCCAGATCAGAAAGAGGTACAATAAACTCTATAAATAAGCTACCACTGGTATTTTCAAATGCTTCTTTAAGTGGCTTTCCACCTCTGCTGAGTATCACACTGAGTCTATTTTACTGCTTTTCTAGCAAGAACGGAGAATGAAATTGATATTGTGAGAAGAAGAAATGCACATATGAGTAATGAAACTTACACAGTCTGCATTCACTGTAGAACAAAAGATAATTTTCCCTTTCACCTCTTCAGCTCAGACACCCTTAGGCATTCATCGAGCATAAAGTGTTGATTTCAAGTAAAGTTTTTCTTTGCTTGGATGAGTATGACCTTTATGTGGCACCTGCACTAGAGTAAAATTCATTGGCAAACCAAGGCCGGACAGATTTTCCTGGTGAACACTTGAGTTTCCAAAACAATTCACACTAATTCATTGTAAGCAATCCTTTCAGGAACCCAGCTTTAGCTATCTAAATTAAAATCTCCACAACTCAGGTTTCCTAAGTCTGATTTACTCGGTGGTACACAAATATGTCCTCAGGTATCTCACCAGATCAAGCTATGAGTCTGTGTATCACTTTCCTGAAGTTAGGCTCTGAAATTCCAACCAACTTATAAGATTTCCCCCATTTGAATAGTCCTTCCTTAATGCATAATTCTTTTTTGAAAACAAGACAAACTTGAAATCACAACTGAACTTTTGAACATACAATCCTTTCTGATTTGCCTATATAGCATTAAGCACAGCAATGAATTTATGCAAATCAAATGTCTTGTGCTTAATTCCAAAACTCACTTATGGATGACTTCTCATTATCTTTATAAGTAGTCAATTCAACTCCATTGTAACTTAAGAACATCTTTGGTCTCTATCACATTATTATGACCCTCCCAGGAAGCTGAAAAGAGATGAAATGGAGCTAACTATTTATCATGTGACAGCACCTTGTCACTAAATATTATCAATTATTTGAAACTGAAGCACAAGATTTAAAAAGAAACTAAGGATTTATCCTTGATGCATCCATCACCTACAGAATTTGTACCTGCTTTTCCAGATCACATAGCTACTGTCAAATTTCTGTCACAGACATGTATTTAGATATTTTAGTTATGCTGGGACCCAAATAGGGGACTTGGCTTTCCAACATAAGCCACATTGTATCTCCTTATCTTCCTGATACCACTAAGCACAGGTATAAATATGAAATTTCCTTCATATGATCATTCTCACATATAAACAGAAATTCATACTCCTGATGTAATAATTTAACTTAAGTAAAAAGAGAGACTGAAACTAGTTGATCACAGCAGAAGCACATTCATTGCGGGCGGGCGGGGGAATAAACCAAATATACTCACAGAACTTGGTTCCTAAAAATTGTTCTTCTTAGCAGCAAATAATGGCAGTGTAGCAGATACTAAACAATAGGTATCAGGCATACTATACGACCTCAGACAAGGGGGTTATTTCATATTCCTAGGACAATATTTGCCTGTTTACTTACTTCCACTCAAGTGAAACATCACTCAAGTTATACAGTTACTGTATGCTAAGAAACCAACAGAAACTCAGAGAATTAAGCATTGCTGTTTCATCTATGCTATATATAAACATCTGCAAACATCTATGTCATATAGGGGATATTCTTGTTTCCTTGGATAGATTTCTGCTGCAGAGCTTCCAGAGAATGTGTCTTCACACCCCCAGGTGATATTGTGCAATAACAAAACATTTTACAGAAGGAAAAAAAGAAAAAATTGTCAGCGATTATATTAACATACAGCAGTAAAACACATGGAAAAATAGTAAACCTTTGGGCTTTCTATAGACAAGAGTTTTATGAAGAATGCTCCTGCACTGATCATCAGCCTCGCTTGCTAACCTACCTGCGTCATTGCTTTTTGCAGCCTTACGCTGACTGCGCCTTCTCTATTTTATCAACCATAAGACATTTTTGCCATCACTTTCAAGGCTCTTTAGGATCGATCCTTCCTACCCATCACCTCTCATAAAGTATTTAGAGGTCTCTGATCAAGCTACAGTGACAGCCTCCACCATCTAGTAGTTAATTTTCCAGATAATCACCTGTATACTTTCTGTCATCAAGTTTAGAGTTGACACATGCAAAAAGGCAGTTTGTGGTTCTCCTTCATATCTTCCTTTCAAATGCTCCTTTATTGTGATGCCAGTAAAAAGAATATTATGATGTATGAAGATAGATATTTAACACATTGATCAGGAATATTAACTTGTCTCCTTGACAATCTGTCTGTAAGTATCTGTGTTATTTTAAAGCTTTATTTTAAAGCTATGAATTATTTATTCCTCTCAATAATGCTTTAGAGCCTGGTGGTTCATTCTACCACCTATGACAGGATAAATGTGCAGGTATCCCCCCGAGGCAAAGGAAGCACTCACCAGACCCGCAGAAGTCACCCATTTTAATTTAGAGTAATACAAGAACAACTCCACAAGATGGCACTCCTCCACGCCCAGATGGAGGAATATGAGGCACTGGCACTCACTCTCTTGACTGTTTATTTTCAGGAAAGATTCAATATTCACTGAATCATATGGAAGTAGTCAGCACGCAGAAAAGAAATCCCAATCTCTTGGAAGTAACATAAGAAAACATATAAAGGGAAGGAAAATGCAGGACGGTGAAAACTGCAAATTTTCCTTTTAGAAAACATGGAGTACATATTTTATAATACGTGAGCAGTCTATGAAATATGATTGCCTCACTGTCACTGCAAGACCAATTCAATTACTTCAGATGCTCACTCAGTCCCTGGCAAAGATAATCCTCTACGTGAAGCTTTATTTTTCACCCATGCAGACTGGCCCATAAGGAATGCAAGATTAACATTCAAGTAGGGTGAAAATTATCAAAGCACTGATCTGGGCATTCAGCCACTCTGCAATTATTAAAAGCATCCAGTTAGCAAGAAAACCGCAACCACAACAAACAACTGCAGTGTAACTTCAGTGTCCTCCTGAGAGTCAAGTAAAGTCTTTGTAAATTGTTGCAAGTGCAAAAGATGCATGGTACCTCTGCAGTAAAAACATAGTATGATGAGATTTCAGGGCGTTACTGAAGATAAGCCAGTAGCACACTAAGATTAAGACAGTATGTTCTCAGAGGCTCTGGCAGGACAATGCTCTTGAAGGATGCATGTAGAGGCTGAGACAGAATCCTACAGCAGGAGAGAGATCCTATGAACTGTAACATCTCAGGCTGAACAAGATAATCTACACAGCTAGAACTATGCTCCTTTATCTAATTCTACCTTCACTACTCACAGTGCCCAAAGAAGGGCAGGGAAGCTGGTGAAGTGTCTAGAGAACAAGTCTTATATGGAGCAGGTAAGGGAACTGTGGCTATTTAACCTTGACAAAAGGAGGCTCAGAGGAGACCTTATCACTCTTTACAATTACTTCAAAGGAAGTTGTAGAAGGGTGGAGGTTGGTCTTTTCTTCCAGGAAGCAAGCGATATAGCAAGAAGAAACGGCCTCAAGTTGCACCAGGGGAGTTTTAGGTTGGATGGTAAGAAATTACTTCACTGAAAGGGTTGTGAGGCATTGAAACAGGCTTCCCAGGGATGTAGTTGAGTCACCATCTCTGGAAGTATTCAAGACATGTAGATGTGGTGCTTGGGGACATGGTCCTGCGCTAGATTTGGCAGGGCTAGGTTAACAGTTGGACTTGACAATCTTAGAGATCTTTTACAACCTAATCAATTCCGTGATTCTATTTTCAAATAAAACAGATTTGTATCAAAGCTGTAACTTACTTGGTCGTTGTCCTGTTCAATGGTGCACAGAGTCACACAATTAGCAGTACAGTGGTGTATTAAACTCTCTGTGCCAGGAAAGACTCAGACCTCCCAGTAAGAAGTACTAAAACTGACTGACACGATCTACCTCTTTCCCAAAGATCAAGTGATGGGAGAATCAATTAAAACAAACAGCCACGGCAGTTTCTGCTTTATTGTTAGTTTCATCTGAAACACTGCAGGCTGTATCTAATTCAAAGACACCTGCTGACCTCAATGGGCTCTGGATCAAGCCTGAGTTGAGGAATACTTCTCAGTTCTCTTTAACAAGACACTCAGTTGATTAACAGCCCTCCTGCCTGCTACTCTAATGGGAATGCTTTCATTTTTATGCTTCTCAGGGCAGCAGATACGCTTGTACAATCATCAGCAAGAAAACTTTAAAGAAAAACTGTGTAACTGTAGCATCCCCTAGTGTATTTACACCGCTTAGCTGTTACAGAAGATCCTAACATCACTGGGGGCAGATCCTCATTTCAGGATGAATCTATCGTCATAGCAATTGAAATGCCGGTTCTAACAGAGTAGCTTAGCTGGTCTTCTTACAGCACACCTTTCTCTGAGTATCAAAAATACTGATACTAAAAAAAGAGACAACAGCGTGAAAAAGCGATAGCTCTGAAGACCTTCTGAACTGAACAGTCGAGGGAAGCTTAACAGAGACCACAGATTTTCCATAGACTGCAAGATAATAATGTGAGCTCACTGTTCAGAAGATATTTGATGGATAAAAAAAAAGCAGAAGGGATATCAAGGAGCAAGCAGAAGAAGAAGAAGCTTGTAGAGAGGACAAACCAAGTCTGAATACAGCAGCACTGTATTCCCACCAGAAAGACTACAATTAGTGTGCAAAGGAGAGAAAGGAACAATTTGAGGTAGTTTTTAGTAATAACAAAGCAAGTAGCCTGAAGTTGTTTGCTCTAGTTTAGCTCTTAACTCATGCTTCAGAGAAAACTACATGCATAACATGTCGCTTCAAATGCACCAGAAAATGAAGAAATGAAAGCTGATACAAAAGGTTGGGCACATTGTAGGTCTTGCTTTCTGAAGAATGAACATAACAGTGAAGTAAAGAAATGCTCAGAGCGCTTTATTTTTCATTTCTTTTAGATGTAGATTCAACTAGGTTTTCTGTTTGACTATTTTGCTAATGCAAACATTACTGCTCAGAATACTGTTATATTTAAAAGACTAGAAAGGGTGATTTTCAATGGCACAACACTGTGATTTAAAGCATGTATAAAAATAAAAACTAAATGGGCTGATATTACTTATTTCCTTTGAAATTATGCTGCTTGTCGTACAGAGAACTTTTCATTCCCAAACCATTCGTTTTCTTTCTGCTTCATCACACAGAAGTCATTGCCATTAATAGCAAAAGAAACAGACATTATTCCATAAATTATCCACTGATGAGTAAATAGTCTCTTGCTCCAGGAGAGATGGGACAATAATACCCATATTTTAACCAGCATGCACAGGAAAACCTTTCTTGCATAGAAAAACTGCTGTCTGGGCTGTTTCAGCATGTACTCATGAATCATCCAGTTAGCAACTTGGAATTCAGATCCTCCTCCAAGAAGATCAAGTCCCTGTCACTGGAACAAACGGTTTTCACTTAACTGATGACACTCTTGGAATACAACACGAATTCACACTGAGAACGGAATCAGAAACAAAAAGGAACAACAGTTGCTCAGTCTAGTGTGATATGTATGAACAACAAGTGTTTTGCAGCATCAATACAACCACTTACTTTATGGAGGCTTTAGGGATACAGCTAAAATCTATCCTAAAATATCAGTGGCTCTGAATTTGTAAGTAAATCTAATTTTGGTTACACTGAAGAATATGCCATTTCTTCAGTAGTAACAAAGTGATGGAAAATAAAACACATTCTATATTTGGCCAAGCAAGGACTACTACTACCAGAAATACAGGCATATACTTTATCATCTCATTCCTGCAGCATAGTGATATGCTGAAGAGACATGTTCCAGCTCAACAAGAATTTTTACATTTAATCCAGGAATTAATTTGTTTTATTTTTTAATCATTATAGGAAATAAAATTGAATGACCTTAATGATACCTTCTGAGTTTATAGACTTTGATTGTGAGCCTATTTATGCCTGTGAAAGGTAATAAAAAAATCACTATCAGATTCAAACTGTTTAGTAAGGGCATACTCTGTTAATACTCGTGGGAGACCTTTCCTTCTTCCACTTTAGTGGGAACTAAAGTGACCCCTCAAAGCTGACAGTTGTTTATATACTTCTTGAAATCTTTTTTCAGTAGCTGTAAATAACTGCAAGAGAAGAAAGAGAATTTGGCCCATATTATTGCATTCTAGTAAAAAAAAAAATAAAATTTGTTGACATTTCTTTCCCCTTATCAACATAAATTAGAGGATATTATCTCTCCCCTGCACTTGACATTCAAATGAGTGATTGGGAAGGGAATGAGTGGTAAAGGGAAGTGTAATTACACAGGTATGACAACACATACCTGTGTAATTAGTGGGGTAAGACTGGTAAATCTTGACTAAATACTCCAGGAGGAGCAACCAAATTTTCTGGTTCCTGGTATCTGAAAACCTAACCCATCCAGTTTAGTAATCTGAATGGAGCATTTGATGACAGATTCACTCCTACAATCCACTTTAGGCTTTTTGTTTGTTTCCTTGGGAGTTATGAGAAATAAACTGATCTACCTACTGAATAATACCCACCCCTAGCTGCTTTGGATGCTGCATATATTGGACATATATTGCATATAATGGACTTTTACATTAGAATTTTAACCTGTTTCCTTCCCCCCCCCCCATTCAACTCTATGATTTTTTGTTTTTTCACTATAGACCGTTGAAGTCTGCAAACAGTCCATATAAATTTATTCCATAAAGCCTATAATAGCCCAAAATAATTTATCTCTAAAGTCTTAAAAATAATTAGAATTGATTGATGACACTGAATATTGTTTCTCAAATTTTAAACATGTTCAGTTTAAAATCTAGCATGACCTAGTGTAAAATTAAACATTCGACTTCAAATCAGAAATCTCCTACATGTGTCTGCTGCTCATGCTTTGGTTTTGCAGTGTGACACTGCATAGAAATTTTAGAATGTAGCTGACAAGAAAAACACTTACCAAATGTACAAAGAGGAATTTGTGGCGATTTATCAGCTTGTCGCCAAGACTAGGCAGACCATGCTCAGGGAAACCACAAAGTAACACCTTACACTGATGGAACATCAGCATGTGACTGCTGACGCCTCTAATTTGCTCCTTAGGAACCAAGTTATTCTACAAGCTGGATGTCAGCAAAAAGCCAAGTCAGTGCTTCCATCACTTTCAACCCTGTGTCTTGCATAATGCACCTCAGGAGCATTTGAGCTCTCCTTTTGTGAGCTTTAGTGACTTTTCTGTTGGTCATGATGCTAACTGGAGAGTAAAGGCAGAAGTAAAAATGTTTAATACCCATCCTGTCTTGTGGTATAAATAATCTATTTCCCATTAATATTTCTACTTTTTTTTCCCCTTTAAAAAGAACAAAAATCAATGTTTGCCATTTTCTAACACTTTCCACTATACCAAAAAATTGGTGCTAAGATCCAAAACCACCCAGAAAACAAACTGTTAAACACAATTCTGACCTAACTCTAGAATGCTCACTCTGACTCGAGCGCATTACACAGTAGCCACATTTCACTTCACAAAATTAGTTTCCTTCTCCTTCTGCAAAGAGAGCCAACAAAAGAATGAAACACTGTGTAAAGTACAAGTTACCTCATGGGAACAAACACTGAACAAAGCAAAGGCTGCTGTGTACTCCACTGAATTATAACACTCCAAAGAGTTTGTCATTACTAAACAGAAAAAAAAATAAATAAATCAGAAACACAAAAGTCATAAATTTATCAGAAAATATTCTCCTGAGACAGAACACCATGGTTTCCTTGCATATCCCTCACTTGAGCAGGCACTAATCTGAGAAAGGATAAACCTGCATCCTGGCATGTGTAGTCTGAACTTTGGGAAGGTTCAGGTAAAGTCCAGATAAAAAGCATCTCTGCAAGTGTCTTGGTGCCAGTCAGATAAACACAAAACATTAAAACAATTCCAGCAAAAAAAAAAAAAAAATCCAAGGCACTATAAAATATTAACAATACTAATTATTTCTTTGATGGATAATTTACCTAAGCCTAACTATAGCCCTCATACCCTATTTGCGGAACCATCTGCTGGACAGGTTTCCCAAAAACCTATTTGCTTGCAGCAACAGATTTTTATTTTTTTTTAAATACAGCAGCTGACACAAATTGTAGCCCATAAGCATAGCTCCTGGCTGCTAGGTTAATAACATACCAATAAAAACAAAATTATTGCAAAATACTGGCAGAATTTGGGTAAAGGATTCCATTTGGTCTCAGTGCCTAGATGTGTACTGGATATGGCAGCATTTCTATGCTCCTAGATCTGAATATGCAGTTTAGGTGCAACTTGAGTTATAGGGGCCAAACGGAACCACTGACAGCCTTCCCTTTTTCCTATTCCCCTTCAACTGCAAATGCCTTCAATTTACACAAGACAGAACTCTAAAGCACACTGCACATGCATCTTTGGATACAACCACTGTCTTTTTAATTTCTTTTGCGTAGCACTTTGGTCATTTAAAAATACACATATTCCGATTTGTTATTTAATAGGTCGAACAACATAGGGTAAGACACTGGCTCCATCAATCTTGCTGATAATTGCATGCTGCTTAGCTGAACTAGAACTTTACTCTTAACTGCTGCCTTGAGAAAAAGAAAAAAAGAAAAAAAAAGAACAAGAAATTTGCTGGGTTTTGGGTAGACTAACTATCAATGCTGGCCATAAAACTGAAAAATCACACCATCCAAGCCACCTTATATTCTGCGAACTCGAGTGTCTGCATGTGTATCCGCCAATGGGCAGTAAGTTATTGCTCAACTGTTAGATTGCCTATTGCTCTCCTCAGACTTTGCACTTGCACATGACTTACATTTTCAGTAGGACACTAATACGAAGCTGACAGCTATGTAATATTCTAAGGACTTTTCCAAGGGCATTCTAGATTTTCAAAATCAATGCAAAGCATTAGAAAATAAGTAAATGCATGCTTATCATTCAGAATAAGAATCATGAGGAGACTTAAAAAATTATTCTGCTCATTCTAATACAGTAGCATAAAGAGGCTGCATGAACATAACACTCATAAACTATGAAATAAAAAAAAGCAATATAAAACACCGTAAACACAGAGATTGCAGAAAGAAAATGGGAATTGCACAAAAGAAGAACAACATTTTGGTCACAGTCCATTAAAGTGAATAAATAAGGAAATGTTCCAGTAGTATGCTTATATACTTAAAATGACATGAATTCAAGATGACAAATGGCCCAAATGTTCATCTCCTATAGCTGGAGGATAATAACGATAGGAAAACAAAACAAAGCAAAGCAAGGAAAGGATAATATTCATTTCAAATATCTGAGATGTCAGCCTTCCAACTCCCCCCTCCACAAGCATGCAAAGTCTTTTCATTAGCATACTTGACAGTCATTAACTTCATTTACAAAATAGTTCATAATTGGGTAATCTATGCACCTCTGTGCTCTGCATATTTCTTCAAGCACAAGTGTGGGCTCTTGGAGCTGTTCCCATCTTTCAGATCATGACCTCATAGGTGGCCACCATCCCATGCTTCCCTTTCAGACTGACCCACACATGGCAAGAGCTGCCACACATTCCAACAGGTCCCTCAATCCAGACAATCAGCGACCACAACAAGCACACTGAGGAATCTTCTTGGTCTGCAATGTAGACAAGACACTATTACCTCCATATGATGTGGGAACTTTGGTATTCAGGCAGCCAGTTTATCATGCACTTATAAAGGAGGTTCTAAGTATTGGGAATGGGGAGGGTATTGTGCTTACTAAACCTTTGAGATGAGTTATCAGCTACTGCTCTTCTCTAGCTCTGCTCTTCAGAGGTCTCAGAGAAATGACCACCCTGAACCAAGAGCCAATGACAAAAAATCCTGGAGTATAATTCAAGAGCAAGTGTTCAGCCAGGATCTGACTCTACAGTGGCACTCAACAATATAGAATCATAGAATCATAGAATATCCCGAGTTGGAAGGGACCCGTAAGGACCATCAAGTCCAACTCCTGGCACCGCACAGGTCTGCCCAAAATTTTAGACCATGTGACTAAGTGCACAGTCCAATCTCTTCTTAAATTCAGACAGGCTTGGTGCAGTGACTACTTCACTGGGGAGCCTGTTCCAGTGTGCAGCCACCCTCTCGGTGAAGAACCTCTTCCTGATGTCCAGCCTAAACTTCCCCTGCCTCAGCCTAACACCTTTCCCATGGGTCCTGTCACTGGTGATAACAGAGAATAGGTCACCTGCCTCTCCACGCCCTCTCGCAAGGAAGTTGTACACTGCGATGAGGTCCCCCCTCAGCCTCCTCTTCTCCAGGCTGAACAGGCCCAGTGACCTCAGCCGCTCCTCATACGTCTTCCCCTCTAGGCCCTTCACCATCTTTGTCGCCCTCCTCTGGACACTCTCCAACAGTTTAATGTCCTTTTTGTACTGTGGTGCCCAGAACTGCACACAGTACTCGAGGTGAGGCCGCACCAGCGCAGAGTACAGCGGGACAATCACTTCCCTCGACCGACTAGCGATGCTGTGCCTGATGCACCCCAGGATACGGTTGGCCCTCCTGGCCGCCAGGGCACACTGCTGGCTCATATTCAACTTGCTGTCAACCACAACCCCCAGATCCCTCTCTGCGGGGCTGCTCTCCAGCGTCTCGTCGCCCAGTCTGTACGTATAGCCAGGGTTGCCCCGTCCCAGGTGCAGGACCCGGCACTTGCTTTTGTTAAACTTCATGCGGTTGGTGATCGCCCAGCTCTCCAATCTGTCCAGATCTCTCTGTAAGGCCTTTCCACCCTCATCCGAGTCCACAACTCCTCCAAGTTTGGTGTCGTCGGCAAACTTGCTCAGAACACCTTCTAGTCCTACATCCAAATCATTTATAAAAACATTGAAGAGGACTGGCCCTAAAATGGAGCCTTGAGGGACCCCACTGGTGACCATCCGCCAGCCAGATGTGGCCCCATTTACCACAACCCTTTGAGCCCTGCCCATCAGCCAATTGCTCACCCATCGCATGATGGTTTTGTTTAGCTGTATGCTGGCCATTTTGTCCAGTAGGATCCCATGGGAAACCGTGTCAAAAGCTTTGCTGAAGTCCAAAAAGACCACATCAGCTGGTTTCCCTTGATTGACTAGATGGGTGATCTTATCATAAAAGGAAATCAAATTTGTTAGGCAGGACCTACCCCTCATGAACCCATGTTGGCTGGGACCAATGACTGCATTGTCCCCCAGGTGCGCTTCAATAACTTCAAGGATCATCGTCTCCATAATTTTACCAGGCACTGACGTGAGACTGACAGGCCTGTAATTGCTAGGGTCTTCTTTCTTACCCTTCTTGAAAATTGGCACAACATTTGCCAGCTTCCAGTCTGTCCAAATAGTGAAGATGTAATCAAGCAACAAGAAAAAGTTTATCAAGAAAATTGTCTTATCAAACCTACTTAAATACAAAACAACAGAAATGAAAATAAGAGTCAAATATTAATTCCATAAAACAGAAAATAAAAACTGGAAAAGTACCAGCAGTTTTTTTCAAAGTAATCAATAACTGTGTTATTATGGAAAACCCACAATGACGTATAGCTGGCTAGGTATCAGCTGGACAAGTAGATAAAGGGAATCTTTCTGATCTTGCTAAACAATGAGGATATGGAGTTTTGATGCAGCGGTATTACTCTCAATATCAGAATTGTTTGTTGTAATTCAGGATCGCATGAAGCCAACTTCAGAAGCAGTATTAATCCTGTGACATCATGACACTATCGTTTCCCTAGGATTTCAGTCACCGCTGAGCACATTTTTATCAGCTTTGAAAAAGCATGCGATGCTTCCTAACATAAACAACTTTTGAGGAGGCTGGACAACTTTTTGAGGAGGCTCAGTAACCACAAGCATCTCAGTGAATTTAACAGAAGTCTCTGCCATCACCAACAAGAGATTAGATATCTTGTTGCTGAGTATCATGAGAGATAAGAGTGCGTTCTACCTTCAGTCACACAGAATGTATTATGGACCCATCATGAACAAATTGCACAAAGAAGGAGAAATCTCCTTGTCTCTCTGAACTCTCTCAGATGCACTGATCATACGTCAATCTTTGCTATGGAATGCAACAAGCATTGGAGTTGGTTAAAAAATGTTGAGAAATGCTGATGATCCTACAAGGATAGAGCATTAACACAGTACGCTGACTTAAAAAAATGATGCCAACAATCAAAATGTGAGAACGAAAATTATCTGAGAGTGACATGAAGCTGTTCTGAAGAAAGAAAAAGTGCTAGACAGCTTACTGAAGTTCAGGAAGACAGTGGACACTCCAAACATGAATTTATTTAAATGGAGAAATAATTTATTTTCCCACAGTAACTTGTGTTTAAGGATCGTAGTAAATTCACATCACTGACACAAGAAACAAAACCTTTGAGACATGATGGTGACAAAGACATCTTAGAAGATGACAAGGAATGATTACATCAGAAATATTACTGGGGAAAAAAAAACAAAATTTTGTCAGCAATCAACCAGACAACTTACATGCTGGGATAACCTCCAAGACAGACAGAAGAATAGCCTTGAGAAAATCATTACAGATAAAATTATAGCAAGTCATTACTGTACAACTAGTATACAACACACCCAGGGAAAAAAAAATAAATAAAAGGAAAATTTGAAGTTGGCAATGAAAAGAGAAGAATATTAAAACATAAGTAAAACCAGCCAGTGGTATGAGCTTTCTTCTCACGCCATTTGGGGCTTTCTTCCTTTTTTCTCATTTTTTTTCCTATGTTATTTTTAAACAAAACTGTCTAATACAGTATGTATTGGTTTTACATTAGTTTTTGAAAGTTAAAAACCACTACATTTAGGCTGTGACTATTTGCAGTACTTGCTGGTACCTGCTCACAGGCCTATGAGCCTGTTGCAGCCAAATACACCATTTTCTCTCCAACTACATAATGATGCATGAAATCCAGGGGCAAGCAGTGTGTTGTTAGGCCACCAATTTGTCACAAAGCTGTAAAATTGCTGGACAATGTAATTGTCTCCCACACTTCCAGACACACACACAAAAATTACTCCTTAATGTAAAACCAGAAGGGATATAAATAAACTTGATTTCAGTAAAGGTTTCATGGGATAACCGTCTCATTTCTATAAGGATTAAGGAACCATGGTGATTCCCACAGCTACAGTTGACAGAAAAGTTTAATAGGAACATCATTGTGCAACAAGCAATGGAGCAAAATGCTGTAGAACTGAAGGACAGAGTTACAGAGCTTTGTGTAGAACCCAATCCCTCTAACAGACGAGGACTAAACAAAATCTAAGCTCACGGATACTTTTCATTTCAGGTGATGCATACACACATCTGCACTGACCACTTCATTACCAAGGCTTTATGTTTGATAGGAAGTCATGCAACACATAGAGTTAAAAATAAGAGTCAGTTTCTGACATTCCTCATCACAAACATTTCAGGACTTGCTGTTTCACAAGTGCAACTGAGGAAGGGGGGCAGAACTCATTTGTTAGCAACAACAAGCTTAGCAAGCAAATGCATTCTTGCAGCAAGGTCTCACTAAAGCAACAGGCCATACTAAAATGTGTCTCATATGAATTATACCAATGCAACAGCACCAATAAAACCTTGCACAGCTGCTCCCAGGGATATAAGTCCACTCTGAGACTTGCAAGATGCTATTTTTAGTTGGCTACTGAACTACTTCAGAATTTCAGAAAGTCATTTAACATCTCTAAGTGCCATTTTGCTGGCTATAATAAAATGGTGATAATGACTAGGACCTCCTTAATAAGGTAATAAACTGACAAGAGTTAAGATAGGTGGGACTGGCCCTGGAAAAAACATGCTATTTAAAATACAGTATGTATCAGCTAATCAGCTACCCTCAGCAGCAGAGACACTTTCATGCCAGTATAACTATGCCAATAAAATAAAACTTTTCCTTTCATAAAAATATCAGAGGAGGAAAATTTCTTCCTTTCCAGACAGTATCACAGAGCAAGGGTTACCAAGGCACTGCTGATAATCACTGGAGCAGTTTGTGCTGGATAGGTTTTCAAACACCAGGATTTAACTACAGTCCTTGTCAATGATCCAAATCTGGTGGCAGCTGTACAGCCACCACTCCTAGATGTGAATGCTGATCTGTCCGTTTCTTCCCCTGAACTTTGTTGTTCAATTCAGGGAGCCTTACAGTTTGCTCTCTCTGGCAGACAGCATAAAAGAAATGCAGAATAACAATGAATCAAGCCCTGCTCTTTAGTAGGAAACAAACTTACCAGGCTTCCTCAAACGATGCATGACCTCTAAACCCCCACTTGCATTCAGAAATAATGCCCTCTCATGGGCACATATTCATTATTTATTTGCTTCCTCAGGCACAAGAGCGCATTGGGAAGAAGTAGCAGATAAACAGACAAATGCTCGAGCACGAATCAATGTGAAAACAGCAGTTTCTCCATTTGTATTCAGTTTCCCTGTCAGATTAACAGCCTGCAATTTCCAGCAACCCAAACATGGAGAGGACATTTTTCTTAGTAAAGGTCAAATCCTAAATTCCTTGAACACCCTAACCTGTTACCAATGAGTAAGCACTAACTGCACTTAGGTCTGTGCAAGTATTAGCTGCTCTCCAAAGAGCCTGAAAAGAGGCTGAATGAGACTGCTTTTACAAACATTCAGAATGAATGTCCCTACTTTCTGAATCAGAAAAGATCAGTATTTTTACAGATGGGTAAGACAACTTCTCCTGAAAATCAGCACCATACAAGACTAATGTCAGAACTAAATGCTACCTTACTTGGGCTTTCTCATGAGACACAAACCTGACAGACAGATGCTGCATGGATTCCAAAGCATAGCAGACCCCCGTGTTTCAAAGCACATTCTCGTCAGCCCTGAAACAAATAACACAGTATAGCAACAGGGTGATGATGCATTTGTTGCTACAACATCTGTGAAGTTGCTCAAACAAGAGGAGTAGATTGGAAGCAATAGCCCAAACCCTGCTCAACACAAAAAGAAAAATCTCACTGAGTAGACAGAACATGCCAGGACATAAATTTATAAAGGGTATCAAGAAATCAGCCTACAAAGGGCAACAGATTCCCAGAGAGGAAACCCAAAGTCAAATGCCATTAAAGCAGATGATTCTCACTGTGACATAGCCAGTATCAAAGCACTGAGAGGATTTTAGGTTTTTGTCAGCCTGTCAGAATAGAAATATGTTACCCTAAAAATAAAGTGTAATACGAATCCGAACACTCAGCATTTGTGGGTCAGAATTGAAATCCAGACTTTGAAAATAATCAATAATCTTTATAATACTGCCAAATTAAAATAAAACTAGCACACTCCCAGGTTAGAAAGTGATTTAAGCCAGTATGTAAAGGGGGCCTAGAGGAAAGCTGGGGAGGGACTCTGTCAGGGAGTGCAGTGACAGTACATGGTATACTGGTTTCAACTAAAAAGGGTAGCTTTGAATTAGACATTACGAAGAAATTCCTCACTCAAAGGGCAGTGAGGCCCTGGAACAGGCTGCCCAGAGAAGCTGTGGATGCTCCATCCCTGGAGTGTTCAAGGCCAGGCTGAATGGGGCCCTGGGCACTCTGGTCTGGTGGGTGGTGTCCCTGCCCATGGCAGGGGGTTGGAACTGGGTGATCCTTAACATCTCTTCCAACCCAAGCCATTCTATGATTTTATGTATGCTTTTATATCCAGTCTGACAAAACAGTGACTACTACATCCACATTATGCATAGTATATGTATTATATCCATATCTTACAAAATAACTGTAACATTAAAAACACCCCAAAGAACTTTTAAAGACCTTCTGAAATTATTTTAAACCAGTAGCTTTATGGTGACGCCTGCACTTTTAGCAGGTTTAAGATTTGGTGTGAAAGAAAGTTCTGCTGCTGACAAGTCATTAGTTCATGACTCTTAGATCGAATGCAGCACTTGCCATCATGTTTTTCACGTGACACTAAGGAGAAACTCATTATGTGCACTACTTATTTGCAGTTTTGTTAAGATTTAGTGAATGTCTTTATGCTTATGAGTTTGTGTGGGCAAAAGGATGTATCAACACCCTAATTTGTAACGCAATATATCTATTGAGGCTTTGTGCAAATAAAACTGTAGCTCCTTGTAAAAGCCAAAGACAAGACAGTTTCACAAATGGCAACACGAAAAAAATAAACAGTTGGACAACATGAATTTAATGGCAACAAAATAAAACCTCTAAGGTCCTTTTTTTTGTTGTTGTTGTTCATCCTTCCATAAACTAATACTGCTTGTTTCACAGCTGACACTTAAACAGGCTATTATTTACTCCTGAACTGTAATGATCAGTCACAAAAGAATGAAGTCCCCCGAGTTAGGGATCCCTGTAGCATCAGGGAACATACAAAGCATAGTAAGAGTGGCAGCATGCTGATCACAAAAAAGCTGAGTCTGACAACAAACATCAAGCAATACTTTCTCCAAACACATCTTAGGATTTACTTAAAATTTATCATTTTTTTTAATATATTTGTTTTTAAATCAAGAGCACAGTAATTCACTGCAACCCTGTCTTCCAACTTACACATCCCTCCTTTCTGCATTGAGTCTTCCTAACCCTTATGAAGCTCCAAAGGTTCTGAGCTGCACCTCACAGGATTTTGCTCCTTCACGCTGCTTTTACTGCTGCACTCCTCAACAGTAAAGGCCTATTTTCCATCTGTGCTAAAGTGCTCTCCCTACCAAAACCGTCAGCTCTTTTCTTCCTCCTTCCCTGCTATAATCACTCGCCTTATCTCTGACATTACATATTTGAAACTTACATGAGCATATTTCATGGGAAAACTCACAGAAAAACTCACAGCAGGCTATGCCTTATCCGTACCGAGTGTTCCAGCACATTTGCTAGGTGCTAGACACACAGAGGTGCTTGCTTCGAAAACTTTGAAGAAAAACAGGAACTCTGGCTGCAACAAGAATATATAACCAAAAGTAGGCACTTTTTTCTTATCAAATAGGCCAAATATCATATTCAAATTTTATTTTCAATTAATATTCAAATTTAAAAGACACTTCACATGATACAAAAGGTTCTGCACAAGTGGAGTATCTCAATCTGTTTCAGTTAAATAACAATTAAATAAATAAATAAATAAAATGAACTTTAAAGAAGAAATCAAGTCTCTGACCATTATCAGCATTTTTCTAGTTTCTGGGCCAATTTACATGGATACTATGTAGTTAAAATAAATTGAGAGCATTTTTCTATGGGCAAGGTTCAAGCTCTTAAAAAAATGTTTTTGACATAAATTACCAAAAACTAAAACCCCAGTGTCCTGATTTCAGTTAGGACAGAGTTAATTTTCCTCCTAGTAGCATCCTCATTAGGATGAGAAGAGCGCTGATAACACGCTGATGTTTTAATTGTTGCAGAGCAGTGCTTACACCAGGCCAAGGACTTTTTGGCTTCTCGCTCTGTCCTGCCAGCGAGCAGGCTGGGGGTGCAGCAGGAGCTGGGAGGGGACAGACCCAGGACAGCTGACCCAAACTGGCCAAAGGGGTATTCCATACCATCTGACAGCATGCTAAACAATATATAGGGGTGGCTGGCCGGGGTGGGGGGGCCGGCTGCTCGGGGATAGGCTGGGCATCGGTCAGCGGGTGGTGAGCAATCGCATTGTGCATCACTTGTTTTGTACACATTATTATTAATATTGTTATTATTATTTTCCTGTATTAAGAAACTGTCTTTATCTCAACTCACAGGCTTCACTTTCCCGTTTCTCTCCCCCATCCCAGAGAGGGAGGGGGGAGGGTGAGCGAACGGCTGTTTGGTGTTTAGCTGCCGGCCGGGTTAAACCACAACACCCAGGAAGAAAAAAATTAGCAAAAGACTTAGTTTCTATGCTTTCTCAGGCAGTTCTCTCCCCCCAAAAAATTTTACTTGATTATCTTTCAAATTGACCTGAGATACCTAGCATTTGTACTGAACGCAGTGCTAATACCATCGCTCCCCTTCATCTGTCCCAGTGTTCTGCAGGTCAGTAACAAACCTGCCACTGCTCTGGAAAATCAAGGCTATTTTTATGTGCTGACAGATGTCAATACTATTTCATCCATTTTCACATGTGGGTGAACTTAGGCACATGCTAATTGCTGAATCTTAGCAAGCAGATCAAAACTGGTTTCAGAGTATGACTTCTACTCTTGTCCAATTCCAAATCCATTAAAGATTACTATGACAGCATACATTCCTTTGCAGCACAGGCTTTGAAAGTTTTCAGATGCATTTATGTATGAAAACAGCATATGGAGTCAACCTGCACTAGCAGAGGAACAAATTTAAATTCTAGCTCAAAAACCATGAGAATATTTTTACTTAATATAGCTGACGATCCTGCTACCTTTCAACTTCCATATCTAGAATCATTTTACTCTAACCCAGAACTTCTCCCTCATTAGGGTACATTTCCAGTTACGTAGATGCAAACTAATACGATCAAAGCCAGTCTAAACACTTGGGTGGCAGACTCTTTACAAGTTAACACACAGGTCAGAGTCTGAACTCCAACTCTAACCCTATACAATCAGCCTCACAGATTGACACTAACACTGAAAAAGTGAATGCACACACCTCAGTGCTCTTCTTATTAATACAAATTGATGTCACAACCTGTACCTCAAATATCTCCTCTCATGAATTATTCCCCTTCATTAATTCTACACATTTCATCCTAAGCAGCACGAGGCAGCAGAGGAAGCCTTATCACCCTCCTTGAATGATAGCACTTCACAGTCTCTCTGTCATCATTAAGCCAATGTATGACTTAAGCAATATATATGGAATTTATAACAGCTTTCTATTAATGGTCAGATATCAGATACACAGCCTACATCCCACTACTGTCACATTAAGATTAAAGCTTTGTATTCCAGTGCTTTGGAATCTCGGGTATCTCCAGAAGTGCAAAATTCTCCCTCATCTCCATAGGCTTTTGCTTATTTATAGACAACCATTCCACCAACTCTTCAACACTGTGGCGGTAAGTTAGATGAAAAGGCATCCTAATTTATAATCTCACATTTTAAAGGGATGCTTACAATTACAAAAAAAAAAAAGCGTATTTCTACCTTTGGATATCCTTTACATAATCTCTTTATCAGTGATGCCAAAGGTTATGACAAGTAACAGACTAAAAGAGAATACCACCACCACCCTGTTACTTTGGCTCTTTGTGACTTTGACTGCTTCTAACATTTGTGCCCAGTTGGCTTCAGTACTTGCTTATGCCAAGAAATTTTTCTAGTTAGAAAATACAGTAGAGGGGGGGGAAAAAAAAAAAAAAGGAAAAAGAAATTGTAGGCCTCAAAAAAGTTGTGTATTATTAACTATTTGAGCTTAAATTGGCTATATATTTCAAGCCATTTGTTTTGCCCTTTTAGACAAATTGAGTTTTTTAGGGGGTGTGTATTTCTGTGTACTATTCTGACATTCTGTGTACTATTTCTGACATTGATTCTGATATTGCTAAAGAATGCTTCTGAGGAGACCAGGGCCAAAAGCTGTTGGAATCAATTTTAACCACCTGGATCTACTCCCAAATGTTTATGGTGAATCAAGACTGGCTTCTCACTACCCTAGCTCAGCTCCAAAATCATCTGTTTAGAAAAAGATGCCAGCTGTTACTGTAACATCCATCAGCTGTGCCTTGCCTCAGGTAAATGGTATGGTATTACTCATTGTTCTGTTACTAACACCAGCTTGTACTGCTCATTACAATGTTTCTAGGTTCATGCTATGCCTGGCTGTATTTGCTCTGAGTACAGTTGAACTTTTTATTCTTATTGTCATTGAAAGTCTGCTGTAAACTCAATTAGTAATTACTTAGTTATAAATGACAGGGGAGGGAAACACAAGTCTCTAGAGCCGTTAACTGGGTGGCCTTACTTTGTTGTTCATGTTGAGCTGTGAGACGTTAGTTTCTGGGTGGGCAGAAATACAGTGGATTTTCTCTCTAATCTTTTCTTTCATTTTATGGCAATTCTGCAAAACACACATACTGTGTAACACAGCAGCAGCAGGTAGAGCAACTGAGTCCCTTAAATCCATCTGTCACAGCTCACCTGTTGAAAGGCTATCCTGCCTTTGAAGATGTTTGGGAAGAACAGTACCATTCTGTAAAAAAAAATCTGTTTTGAATCTAGTCTGGAAAGAAAACAACTGGACAGGAGTTGAAGAAAGATTCTCGCCAAAAAAAGAAAGAAAATTTTGCTTGTAAATGCTCAAATTCTAACTATAAACAGATGAACAAAAAAAAAAAAAGAAAAAAGAAAACAACTTTTTACAGGTGTAAGTGGTTATTTAAAGCTTTCTTTTAGGCAGCACTAACACCATCACAATTTGAAAACAGCATTGGTATTATAGAGGTAAGGCACTTAGCAGTAAGCTTGTGTTCTATTATTGTTACTGTTCTAAGAACTCCAGAGCTGTAGGGTGTGTTGTCACTATGTAGCCATAGCACAAACCACATTCCAATTCCTTACCTTCTCCACAGGAAGATCCATTGTCCTGAACACGTCACAGCGCAGAGTTTACAAAACAAGAACAGAGACTTCCGACACTCGTTCTTGTAGAAGAACAGGTTTTCAAAGTTTGCTTTATTTACAGTCAAAAAAAGCTTCAGCAGCACTCGTGTTGGCCGTGACAGCACCCTCGCGAGGAAACTTATGGAAAAAATGTTTGATATACGTGTACATTTACCCCCCGGGCGCCCCTCGCCTGGCTGACCGCCTCATCCCCCGCCTCGCCCCAACCTCGCACGTCTGGCCCCGCAGCGCCTCACCTCACCGGGGCTGCCAGTCCTCGCCCCCCGAGGGCTGTCCCCGGCCGCGATCCCCTCGCCCAGCCGCGCGCAGGGCGGCTCCGCCGGCGATGGCGCTCGGAAGCCGCGGCCGGCGGGACGGGCGCCGCCCGGCTCCCCTCAGCCCAACGGCCGCGCCTCGCGCCCGGACCCGCGGCACGCGCCGAAGGCGGGAAAGGCGCGAGCGGCGCGCGCCCACGTGCCGGCCTCCCGCTCCCTTCCCGCTCCCTTCCCGTTCCCTTCCCGCTCCGCCGGAGGGCGCCGCCGTGCCCGCGCCCGGCCGGAAGCGCCGCTCCGAGCCCTTCCTCCGCTCCGTGGTGAGGCGGCGCCGGATGGCCGCTGCCGGCAGGGCTGCGGCCGCGGGGGTCCCGGCGCAGAGGCGGCGGAGGGCGCACGGCCAGGTACCGGGGGCCGGCTGAGCGGGACGCGGGGCCTGGGGCACGGCGCGGCGCTGCTGGAGCCAAGGGGGGTGCTGCCCGAACCGGTGCCTGCCGAGGAGAGCGCCGGAGCAGCGACTTTCCGTTTCACAGGAAATAGGCTGGCGTTGTGTAGTTAGAGCAGCTGCCAAGAATCCGGCCTTCTGATGCGCCTGCAAGTTTTGAGAATTTGGAGTTACTGTTATATTTACCTAGTGTGCTTCTCCATCGGCGCACCCACCCGCCGGAGCAGGACTCAGCCACACGCACACATCTCGGCATTGGGAGCGAGTTCGGTGCACGGCCTACAGCAGACCTCTTTGAGTCGAGTTAGTTGGTACTGGCTGAATCACTGCCAGAAGTAAAATGTTACCTCAGCTGCAAGGAACACTGCTCGTACGTGTGACCGAGTACTGTAGTCTGAAAGACAAGCAGCGTGCGTTTAACGGTAAAAGAAAAAGAGCAGTTCAGCGTTTAGCTGGCTTACCGACACAGTAAAGTTTGTCAGATGGTCTTCTGACAGAGAGAGAAACGAAGCCGCTCAAAGGCAGCACCACAGTGGAAGCTGATAAGTAGGCACAGGCAGTGGAACATGTATGTGGTCGCAGACTGGTGCGCTGAGAACCAGGCACCGAGAAAAAAGTTCTTAACACTTCACTCACGTACACTCCTTGTCCTCTACCTGTAGCATTCAGTGCAGGTCTGAAGAGCTGCGCAAGGCCTAAACTTGAAGAAGAGGTCTTTGTTAACTGACTTAGAATACAGAAATTACAGAAAAGATGAGTTCAGATAAGCTAGCAATTTAGGACTGGGCTAGTTGTAGTCCTTATAAACACAGAGTTTCAGCTTTGACCTGAGAAATCAATATTAAATAAGCCTTAATTATTAACTTGTTGACTTACATCTTGCTGTACAGATAAAGTGCAAAAAAAAACCAAAAACTAACCTTGTTTTCTTTTCAGAATGATACTTTTTTTTCTTCTCATACTCAGGTGTTTTAACGTTGTGCCTCCCCATTCAGGACTCTTAGTGCCTCTGTTGTTCTTGCTGTAGATCTGAAAGCACGAGCATTCGTAATAGTAGGCTGAGACACCTTGTTTAAAAATAATTGTTATACTCTGCTCCATCTTGAACAAGATACAAAACTATTCCTTAAAACGAGCTGACTGGTCTAAGTATAGCCAAGCATGTCATTTTTATTTGGAACAGGTGAATCACTCAACAGTAGCACGTCCTGTGCAAAACCTTTAAATTGCTGTGCATACATGGAAACGTGTTGTGTAACTGCTTCAAATATATGCACCTAGTTAAAAAAAACTAAAGCATTACAATCAAGGGGATTTCTGCTGCAAAAATGCCCAAGGCAGTGACCTTGAGTGTTCTGTAAGGCCGATTAACTTCTTGTCGCTCCATGATAAGCTTTTGCAGTAAAGCTGCCATGTTCATATTTCTTTATACTGGTTAAATTTACACATTTCATGTCATTAGGTTGTGTGTGATGCTACTTGCTTTTATTTTATTGAAAGTAGCATCCCGGTCTATCTTTTTCTGTTAGACAACTGGCTGATACCTTCATTGATTAAAAAGATGTCAGAACAAATAACTGTGCTTTTTCATGTCTCTGATTTTTGTCTTTGCAGAGTAGTGTGTAGGTGAACATTAAGATCCTAGTTAGGTCATAGTCACTTTAAGGTTTTCAGAGGTTTTGGAAAGCAAATTAATTCCTTTCTTCGGGTAGAATTTTTTTCCCATTTTGTTATGGTAGAAAATAGCACAAGATTGGCTCAGGCTCTCATTTTTAGGGCTAGCACTGGACTTGCAACAAGCTTTGGCATGAGCAAAACCACTGCAATAGCTAGCTTTATTTTTTGCAATTGTTTTTGTGTTTAGGTAACTTTAAATGACTGCTCAGTATTTACACAGAACTCAGGTGGAAAGAGCTGCATGCAAAGGCCAAATGACCAGAACAACTGCACACATGCAGAGCTACTGCTCTTCACATATACCATGGGCTGATGTTTCTTGGAAAGGCTCAGGGGCACTCTGTGTGCATTGACTTGCCCCTGTTCAGGCCTTCCTTTGCTCCCCGAGAGTATATGGGAAGAGCACATGAGGAAGAGCTGCTGGCTGTAAAGTGCTAACTGACATCAGAGCCTGCGCAGCAGCTTTTTTTCCCTAGAAACCAGTCGGAAACCAGAAGGGTGAATCGTGCAGCCATCAGCCCTCTCCTCCTGTGGGCCATCTTAGCAGCTCTCCTTGCCCAGCTAGGAGGGTGCCAAGAGGGGGCCCTCCAGGAGACTGGTGACAGGAGCAGGCTGCTGTCTGAGCAATTCGTCCACCTGACGCCTCCCTTCCAGATGGCCTTTGAGAAAGTGATGCTGCTACTAGCGTAAACATTCTGAATCAATACTTACAGCGGCTGGAAAAAATTGCCTCTGAAGGGGGTATAAAATGCATGGCTTAATTCTAAAATTACAGTGTATTTTTAGTCTTATCTAGACTGGAAGGCTATAGTATGATTTCTTTAAATGTATTTTAAGCTACTTAAACCTAGTCTGTCAAGCTTACAGGTAAGGGTTTGCAGCACAAATCTGATTGATTTTAATGCTTTCTCTAGGGTGATCTTCATAGAAACTACTAGAGACTTCAGAGAACTCATTTTAGGCAAAATAAGTGAAATAAGTTGTTCTGTTAAAGTAAAATGGATCCTTGTTCAGTTGGAGTTCAGCTTCAAGCTACCAATGAATGTCATAAGACCTATTATACCCGTCACACTGGCTTCAAGACTAAGCAAGATATATCTTCGTCTGATCTACTGTTACTTCAGCTTAGGACTGGAATGTCCCTTTCAGAGAACAACACTATCTGCTTCCATCACGCAAAAATTTATATTGAAAGATTTGAAGACTTGCAAAAATCATGTTGTGATCCCTTTAATATGCACAGAAAGCTATCAAAGAAAAACTTGCGTGCAATTGACTTAGATGATGCAACTTTTCTAAGTGCCAAGTTTGGAAGACAGTTTGTACCTGGCTGGAAGCTTTGTCCTAAATGCATGCAGGTAATAAATGGAAGCGTGGATGTCGAATCTGAAGAGCGCCAAAGAAGAAAACTTGATTCGGACGTATGTATATGGATCAGTTTACCCACTCCCTCTAAGTTCTGAAAACTATTGGATCTGGGCTTCATTCAGTGCTACATAAAGAAACTTTTTTTAATAGAAATATGAAAGGGTGTAGTCTTTTTGATGCATGGGAATTTACTGTATTTAATCCTTTACTTGAGGACTGCTCAGTGAAATGAGTGCATACACACATTCCTCTTTTTTTTTCTACCTTAAAAATCCTTTTCCCTAATTAAATATTATGGCCTTTATAATTAAAGTAACTACGTGTACTAGGGTGACTTACTCCTTTAAGATTATGTAAGTACCGGACTGCTGCTAGTGTTTTAAGCTGTTACTCAAGCCTTGCAAAAAGCAAGCTCACGTGCTTAAAACTGAACACTGCAAAAGGTTGCTTCTAAGGGTGTTGAGATAAAACTTTTTTTAGTCTCTTCAGTTTTAAAAACATCCACTGTCTCTAGCAGTTCATTATCAAGTGGACCTGCTTTGAGGTGAATTAAGTGTACTCTGGTGCTGTGACTGAATGGCGAAGGCCACGGTGTTTGTTCAGGGGCAGTAATGAACTGGTGTGGGAGGGTGGTGCCTTAAGTACTGAAATCAGAATACAGCTTGTATGTTTTTGGATGCTTTGTTCAAGAAGTTCGCGGCTGTGGGAAACAAAATCAGCAAGAGCTCATCCTCATATGCCCTATGGTAAAATAGGATTGCATTTGAGGAGCAGCTACCCAACTATATTTTTCAATATGCCTATCAGCATGATTAGGACACTGATGGCGGGGGGGGGGGGGGGGGATGAAACGTGAAAATATTGATTAAAACTGTACTATAAAGCTTGTGCTATTGCTTCATAAGACTGGTACAGTTCTCCACTATAACACTTACGACTTAAGTCTTCTCCAGTGCTTAGCATTGAGGTCAACAGTTTACCAAGTTATTGCAGTATTCTGGTTTGACTGGATATTTTCTCATGAATTTAGATTTGTATTCATAATGAAGTAAGATGTTCTGTCTCTGTTCAGGGGCGCACAGCTAAGGCTCTGAAGTCTCTTCAGTTTGCTAATCCAGGGCGGCAGACTGAATTCACTCCTGAGACCAGTAAGAGGGAAAAAAGAAGGCTGCAATCAAAAAATACATCATTTAATTCAGACAGGTGAGCAGCTTCATTAGCTTTCTCTTAGAGAGAAAAAATTTGATAGATGGTGTCCCTATAACTAACATATTCTGTATAGAGGATGTTTTGCTTATCTGTGCGTTGCTTTTGTTTTGAGGGTGTTGAAGGTTACTCATCGATGTAAACAAAACAAGGTAAAGTGGTAGCAGACAGTCCATATTTCAGATGCTTAAAATCCAAACAAGTTTTTTGTTAGGTGTGACAATACTACATGGATAATAGATGAAGCTATTAATTTATGCATAAAATTCTGATAATAAGTTAAACTTGAATACAGTAAGGTCAAGTACACTTGAAATAATGGAGTTGTCATATTTCAGTAAACTCAGTAACTCCACTTCAGAAGCAAAAGTGTGCAAGTCAGATCCTTACGTTTAATTAAGGGAGATTTTCACATCATTTGAAAGGTAATAAAAAGTTAACCTCATAAATATTCTTAAGTGTTATTCCTAATAAATATTTGAAGTATTGAAGAAGTAAAAGCTTCCTGTTCCTGAAATTAGTTCAGAAGCACTATACTGGAAATACAACATAAAGCTGGGAAACATTGTCGAGTACATTAACATCTTAAATTAATGCAGTGTTAAAATGAACACCTTCAAAAAAGCAAACTTCTGTCCACATCCGCTAGCTGCTTGGCATCAAAATGTGTGGATCTTTTTTAACAAGGAAATAAGTGTTGTTTTTCATCATACAGGCAAGTTATACCAGCCAAGAGTAAGGTCTACGATAGCCAGGGACTACTGCTTTACAGTGGGATGGACCTCTGTGACTGTCTTGATGAAGATTGCCTGGGGTGTTTCTATGCTTGCCCAAAGTGTGGTTCCAATAAGTGTGGAGCTGAATGTCGCTGTGACCGCAAGTGGCTATATGAGCAGATTGAGATTGAAGGAGGAGAAATCATTCGAAATAAGCACGTTGGTTAGTGCATATGCTCTTTTTTTTTTAGCCTGCATGTATGATGTTCCATGCTTAAACACTTTTTTTTTATGAAATCCACTGGAATTTATCACGATCTATGTGATCAGTGTGCTTTCACATTCAGTCCCAGTATGATTATGAAAATTTTCTTAATCATACTACTTGTTACTGCACTTCATTCTACCTTGTGCTGTCTTGTTAGTCATCTAAGTTCTCACTGAACTGTCTTGCACTATAATAAAATATAAAGGTGCTATTTTCTTGTGATGTATTAGCCACTCACCATCACTTCTTATACTGCTTTTGCCATCTCCATGTATCCCTCATTTTTCAGAATCTCATGGTTTGGAATCATTTTGTGAAACTCCCCTATTTAAAGTTATCAGCGAAGTTATATCCAGTATTAATAAAGCTCTCTCCAGTATTAATAGTGTATGCTACATCTTCTATAGATTTATCCCAGCTACATCTGAAAGTCAGTCGTTTCCATTTGACTTAATTCAAAGGTATTTAGAAGTACAGCTCCCATCTGAGTTACTGGGATCTGTGATCGAGTTATCCTTATAAATGTAAGAGCCTCAATGTTAAAGCATTACTTTTCAATGCCTTGACAGCTTAATTTGTCAAAGTATTTCATTATGGTACTGTTTATTTCAATTGTTACACAGAAACCAATTTTGCTGTATTTGTAATCAGTCTATAATTGGACTGGACTGATACTTCAACAGCCCTCTCCTCTTTTTTCTTTTTGCTTGTTTTTAAGGTAAAGGTTTACATGCAGCTGAAATGAATTCAAGTATCTGTTCCCAAACTAAGAATATCCAGACTGCTACAAAAAACAGTTGAAATTTTTTGGTTCATACAGCGTATATCCTCAGAAACCTTAAATCTTGAAAAGTTACAAGATGTATGGAAGTGAAATTTTGTAATTGAAATATTAGTTGACATTTAATGTGTTACTCTCTGGTATTTGTGTTACGTGCTGGATGAACTTTATACTTCTGTGACAGACTTGGAAGATCTGCATGTTTGTTGCATCAGATTTATTCAAGAATACTCTTAACTGTTGCTTTCTTAAGGCTTTTATGTGGTAAAGTTACATAATCTTGCTATTTGTTTAGAGTATTTTATTTTCTGCTAAGTGTTACAAAGGTTGTCACCCCAAAATCCAAAGTTATGCTTTGAGTTCTACTGACATCTGCTGGTCCTAGTGAAGTATTGTTTTGTACTGCTTTTGTTAGGTCTGCTTAGAAAATAAATAGACTTTCTTTTTTGATCAGAACAAACAATGCATGCTTGTCTCATTAGCCTTGGTTTCCAGCCACATTTATCACAAGAATCATCATGCAGATTTCTTTACTCTTCTCCAGGTAGCAGCTCCACAAACAAGTAATATCTGTGGCTTCCATTACATGTAAATAGCATTTAATACAATTCACTTTGTTGACTACAGAACATGCTTATCCTAACAACAGTTAAAATCACATGCTTGATCCATATTTGCAACTGTTACAGCTTGAAAACAACGATTTTGTATTAGATGAAAATACTAATATATACCTCTGTGAAAGGGAAGGAGGGGAGAAAGCCAGTTCAATCTTGTAAGCTTGATAGTGTTTTTTATTTTTTATTTTTTTTAAAGCTGACCAGAATCAGCAGTACCTGTTCTTAACAAGCTTTCATTTGTTGAATAAAACTTATTAACACCTAATCCCACAGTTGGGCTTTGAATTCAGTGGCTGTTGAATTTCATTGAAGTGAAAGGCTTTTAAGTCCGCCCATAGCTTAAATTGTCCAGAGCATCCCATTATTAGAACTTTTTTTTCCTGCATCTCCATCAAGTCTCTGAAAAGCTGATAAAGTCAGTCTCTCACTTTACACTAGTAATGTGGACTTTCCCAAATAAATCACTCAAGTTCTTTTCTAACAAATTGTTTAGAGCTGCAGTTTGACAGAAAACCTGTAGTAAGTACTGAGCACTGTTGATTGCTGCAGAAGCTATACCAATACCAATGCAGAAGCATTGGGTTTTTCCTGTATAAAGTTTTTTAGTGTTGGCTGTTCAGTTGCCCTACTTACATATTTTGGACTCTCAGTTATGGAGTATTTCCTTCGCAAGCCTAGCATTCAGCATAATATTCAACTCAATATTGTGTCTTTATACACTACCATGTCCCCCTGCTGTGTGCATCTGTTAGAGACATACTGTTACAAGTCAAATTTTACCCTCCTGCTAGATTTAGAACTTACAGCCATGAATTTCTGACTTGCCTGGATGATTTTACTAAGTTAAACACCACAGAAAGTTATTCCAACAGCCTAATACAGAAATTTTATTGCGATCTAAAAGTAACGTTCCCAATAACTCACATCATCTTTCAGAAGTACTCCAACTAAGCCTATCAAACAGTATGTTCTATTGAATATAGCCAAAAGAAACAACTGCTTTCCGTAAAAGGCACAGTTCATAATTTTGCTATAACCATTTGCAGCTCTGCATGCATTAAAGAGAAAGGCCAACTGCAGATATACCCCAGTTACTGTTAAAACTTCTGCCCTTGGATATTAATTGCAAAAATTAATGCCTAGACAAACTTTACATATTCAAAAGACAGAAGTCAGTGAGAACAGAATAATCTGTTTTATGAATAATGCATGTCCCATTGATCAATTTGATTTTATTAAACAGAAGCTCCAGATATGTGATCTCAAGTACAGTGCTAAATACTGTTTTGGTTTGTTTCTCACAGCGAAATTCACATCAAATTTAGAACGCAAGTAAGGTGAACATGTAATCATCACCTATACTAATAGTTACAGAAAAAGCTAATGTTACAAGCTTAATACTTCAGTTGTTCTGGACACACTTTCAGTTTTCTTTGATCTTTTTGATTACTTTCATGAAGTGAGACTGACTAAAACCAAGCCTATGAGACAGACAAAATGGGGAGGGTCTTTCAGCTAGCTTTCTCAGGAGAAATCTTTTATTGGAAAAACTAAATATTTCTGCTTGAATGGGGGTTTAAATGAGTATTCAAACAAGGACAGGTTCAGGGCTTCAATGTTGTCTAATGTGGGGGAGAAGGGACGGAGAAAAAGCAGAAAGCTGAGTTCAGGTGACAACTTTAGACCTATTTGAATGTTCTTTTCAGTCTAGGTGCTATCAATATTAGCCAGAAAAGACCAATAGGCAACTGCACAAGAGCAAATACTAAAATCCCAAAGTGACATAACTACAGAGAAGTTAAATGGTCAGGTGCACACCTGTCTCTTATGCGACAAAAACAGCTACTACTTACCTTGCTAGAATCAGCATTAAAGCGTTTGAGTTCCTCTAGTCTCATGAAAAAACAAGCATAGCTTCCAGTTTCAGTTTGTTTCCCACTAATTATAGGGGGTTGCATTTTTAGTCGTATTTACGTCAATAGATACAGTTTCAGCATATTTCAACTAATTTCTCAATAGAATGGAGGATGTACAGACATGTAGTAACTCCCATTTAACATCTTTCCCCTCATAGTCCAGATACTATTCCCAAATAATTCTTCAAGCAAACAGTTCTAAAGTTTTATTCACATTCATACTGACTTCTAATCAGTTAATATTGTCATGATGACAGTGTTTCTTTATTTAAATTGGTTAACCACTTCTCTCCAACTTTAAGTTATACATGCTTTTAAATCCCCCTAATAGTAGAGGAACAGTTTATTAAAAGGACTGTACTTGTATTTAAAGATCTTCAGTTGCATCTCAGACTACTGAAGTGGAAGCCCTGCCCAAACTATTCTTATGTTCATTCATTGGCTGTAATTAAATTTCAAATTAACAGCTCTCCTCCAAGCACATATTAAAGATTCTGTAGGTAGGTGTGAACGACTGTGATTAAGCTGTCCAGTTCACTCTTTGTAGGGGTTCTGTTCAGAACTTACTATCCTGCTTTAAAAGAACACTTTTCAAAGAGCATTTGAAAAGTTCCTCGCATCCAGCAGAGGGCATCAGCTCACTGCAAACCTGACGGTTCACTTCTGGTGCGCTGCAGAGGTGTAGCCCCTGCCTTTGGGGCAGAGAGGATTTCCTTCTTGGACAGATTCTGGCATCAAGCCCTAGACAAGGGATGCACAACCTCCACGTCTGTGAGGCTGAAATATAGCAGACTCAAGCACAAGATTAGCACTTAATAAGAGAAATGGATGTTCTCGTGGTCTTTATAAAAGCTTCTCCCCCACCCCTATTTATCTTGCTGATTGTTAGGTCTTTCAGTAGAGATCACACAACTCTTCACAGATACATTTCGTAATTTACAATGTTCACTGTGAAAACTTGACTAAAAGCTTCTATCTCACCACACTCTTAGAAATCCAGTGCTAGGTATCTGAGAAGCCCATTCATAGCAGGGTTCTGCACTCACTGGCAAAACAGGAGACTCTCCAGCATTCACCCTGCTGCTGCTTCCAGTGTGCAACATGCAGCTGAAGCACACGCTCTATTTCTCAGACAAATGTTTGTACTCCGGTGCAGTATTTTACTACGAAATACTAATTTACTCTGACCCATGGGAAAGCTGTAGCCACCCAAGCCTCCAGAACATCCCAACCCCAACACAGCCCTCCTAACACACTGTGCATCTCACCTCATGTTACCACTTTATCTGCTTCTTCACGTTTCATCAGGAGTTAGTGGCCATACCATGCATGCAAGAATATTGAGGGCAGCCTCCAGGTAGGCTGTGCATCTCTTCCCATAGTGGCCTTCCTGTGCTCTGCCCTATTATATCCCCCCCCAAGCTCACACACCTGTAGGAGATACTATTGATAGAGTGCCAACATGAGCAGCCAGAAATACTGCATCAGCTGTTGTAGGCTGGGGTAGAGCAAGATAACAGGGGCACCTGGGACAGGAAAAAATATCTCTGGATCTCCTGTGAAGCGGTGAGAAAACTGCCCTAATTCTTGTCTTCTTCCCCCAGCTCCCTTCGGCAGCCCTGCACACGGACTCACCAGCAAGTTCAATCTGTCTAGTACACTGAATGACCTGCCCTTCTAGTTAGTGCACCATTAACAAGCTCAGTTCTCCATCTCACCCACAGGTGACAGCACTACTGCCTCTAACCTCCGGAGAGTAAACAGGGAAAGGGATTTAGCATCTATGCTGAGCCCAGGCTGCAACCAGATGCAAAAGCAATTCCCTTCAGTCATCTTCTGATTTTCTTTGTTATTCTTTTATTTATTCTTGCATTTTAATTAATAGCAGTACTAACTTTAAATCGTTCATTTTAGCTACTAAGTTAATAGCATGAAGCAGAAAGCATCAATTTATGTATCAGAAAAACAAGATCAAAATAGTTGCAGCATGCACCAGCTAAGTAATCCAGGTTAGCCGCTTACCAGAATCATTACAACTTTAGAACTTCTGAAAGATAAGTCACTAGAAAGTCAAAGATCCTACTCAATTCACAGCCCTTCAGGCCTCACCAGTCTTCTAATAAACTGGATTTAATGATCAAAATACACTCTCCACAGCCCAATCCAGATAGAGAAGAAACAAACATCATAATCTAATGTATATAGAGACTCTACAGAGCTATTCCATTAACACAACTGCTCTGCTTAAAGGTAAAAAACCAGATGTTAGAGACTTCCAGTAGTATAATGAACTCCCTAACTTGAGTATTTTTTGTTGGAGTACCTGACAGTCCAGATGTAGTCAAGAAAATGAATTTCTCTCCCCACTTCATCCATTTTCTACTGCAAATTTGAAGGACCAAAAAAAAAAAAAAAAGCCCACAAAAATAACAAACAAACAAAAAAGTCAGACAAATGAAGCAACCCCCACCACAAGGAAACCTCTAACCTGCTCCTTCTGTTTTATAACATCTTATTGCTCTGGCAGGTGATTCCCTTGGGAGTTTCCAATCACGTGGGCTGAATCCTACCAGCTGACCTCAATCTTGCCAGAATCTTTCTCCTGACAATAAGCTCTCCTTAACAGTTAACCTTATTAATCAGAGTGATTATACTTCAGGTTACTTTTCAGTTACTATCTTTGTGCCACTTCCTGGGAGTTTGAGCTCAATCTAAGAAAAGAGAAAATCAGCATTACTAAGTCTGTTAAATACACTTATGTAGTATGCATAACCTCATGCCAGACTGCTAAATTGTACTGGCTCCATCAAGCTATAGCCATGGTGTTCCATCAAGCCCACTTGTCTATATATTTCTCCGGCAATAGCAAGTTTTGCAGTGAGCTCACAACAGTCCTATTGACTTCAGTGAAATTACTCCCGTGGGTAGGCAGGCTAAGCAGATAGATCCGTTCTACACCAGTGAAAAAGTGTGTGTACTGCCCATTGGAGTTCAGCGTCAGGCCTGGGGACAGGGACAAGACCACCAAACACAGCAAGGTAGAACACATAGCCTTTCGTGTGCTTTGTTGTGGATGTAGCCATAATAAACTAGCTGTGCCATCTACCTCTTGTTTATGACTCCCCCGTGTTAATTTCTTGTCTGTGAGCTGCTGACTCTCCAAAGTAAAACATTGGGCTGGATCTGTTTTGGAGCAAATGAGAATGGAGGGCCAATGACAAAGGAAATCCATCATAAAAATCACCGCAGAAGATGTCTGCATCTTCTCCTCCTCCAGGTGTGAGTGAACTGCAGCATCCAGCTTTTCACGCATGCACCCGCCTCCCAGCTGGGTACCTCTCCCAAAATGGGGTGATACCCCGAGCCACGGTTTTCCATGTATGTGGTTTATCCAGCCAGACTAGTTGGAGCACACCTCACAGAAATACCGAGCACAAATTATGCGGTGTAAGTTGCCACTGATCAGAGTAGATTTGCTTGGATCTTCCGGAGAGGGGTTGAGAAGGAAGATGTGAAGATGCTTTTCTATAGCATAGGGTATGACTGAAGGGAACCTGTGTTTCATCGACTTTTATTGACCCTAGCAATTATTCAGTGGTGAACAGTAAGGTCGGAAATTATCCTTCTGCATCTTCTGCTTCAATGTAATCTGAAAGGGCCATTTATCACACAATTACAGCTGGTAGCTGGTTTGATATTTTGATACCAACATGTGCAACAGCCAGCTCTCCTGAAGGGCTGGAGCTGTGACTCTTCTCCCTCTAGCATCCTTTCTCTTCTCTGACTGCTAATTTCACAACTGGGTTTCTTTTTAAGCTGAATTGAAAACCTTTGCCTAGTTGATGATGCTTCTCACATGTCAGAAATTGCTACTGACATTTCAATTTTGCTTTATTTTTCCCCTTTCTTTGATAGTATTACAGAGAACATTTATATTTGAATAAAAAGCAAATAACGCATGTCAGAGTACGCATCAGGGAACGTCAAATTGTTTTTTTCCAATTACCATTCTATTTCAAATAGGGTAATGCAATTAAAGTATAATTGCTAGAAGTGCAAAGCCAAGGTTATGATCAGAAGTGGTTACCCTTTCACTTTTAAGTCCTGTCTTACTAAATAAACTATTCCTGAGGGGCAAGTTGCTCCACATATCTGCAAGTATCCAGAAGCAGCCAACTGTTTGGCACTACTAGCGGAGTGACTACGCGTGTAATAACTACCATCTCACGAAAGAAGAACAAATATAGGTGGCTTTACCACTGATCAGCAACGTTTACATTGCATCCCAAGCTGCCTGCCAGACCAAGCCCCTGCCTTTTCTGATGGCAGGCTCCTGGCCAACCCCCTATGACAACTAGCTGTAGCCATTGGGACCAGCTGAGGGAGGGATTTCGGGGTAGGGAGTTCACCTCCGTGGTTCAGCTTCACCATGGGAGAGGTGTTGTGTGAGTCAGAGGTTTTCAAAAATTCAATATTCTTTTCACAGAGTCGCTTTAGTGTTTACGGAGAGAAATGCAGCGCTGCTATGTCCGGCTCGTCTCAGGGTGTGTCTGATGGCAGGCTGGCAGCAGCAGGAGTCAAGCTGAGCGAACTGCAGGGAGCTAAAAATGATTTTCACATGACATGAACATCCATCATTAACTAGCATGAAGCATTAATTAGCTTTGCCCTTTGTCTGTCCCCATGTCATTCATTGCTGGTGCCTAGAACACTACAAGGCATGCTGATGGTAGAAAATAAGCTTTTTTCTGCTGGGCACAGAGGAAGCAAACGGGAGAACTGAAAGCTGCCTGTGACTATTCAAGAAGTCGTTACAATGGTGAGGGCGCTCCAAGCTTCCGGATGGAGCTGTGGACTCAGGCCCTTTAAAAGTCTGAAACTGGTGAAAAATCTGCCCATTTGCAGGGGCTGGCTCTAGGAGCTGGCTGGTGTAATGCTTGAACGTCACAAGCCATTAGCAAGGTTTTAACAATCTGCTTTATTTAAGTGCTCAAAGTAAAACAGCAATCCTTTATTATTATTTGCTTTATTTGACTGGTAATAGTGCTTAGAAGGGGCCTGGGCTCCCACTTGCTACACTTTGAGTCACTGTTTTCTGAGAGAGCAAGTATTCCCGTTTTCTGTGAGAGTTTTGGTGGGACAGTGAGTATGGATTCCATTTTGTCCGTCTTCCTCTCCGGTAAGGAGCAGAAGAAAAATTCTCCTGTGGCAGTTGTGAGTGAGTGAACCGGCCTTCCTCTGCCATGCCAAGCACAGCTGGACCCCATCAAGAGGCTCCTCCAGGCACCCCACTTCCTAAATAACACCGGGGTGCTTTTAACACCCACCAGCCTTCAGTGACACTAGAGACTGCCTTTAGTGGCCAGGAGCTCTCTGGACAAGAAGAGAGAACTGCAGGGACTGCTGCTGTGTGGCCAGAGCTGCCCCGTGAGCAGCAAGCCCAGGCATGGGGCTGGGGCTTTGCAGAGTGCAGCTGAAAATCCCCCGTGCTCAGGTAATGTGAAGCCGGAAGGTGAGGCTGAATACACACAGTTTGTTTTGTAGCGTGAACATAACATTAACATCAGCATTTAAAAGAAGCAGATACTAATACCTGTTTGTTTCTAGTGCCAGCCTTACTTCAAGGACATTTATCTGCTCGCAGACATACCATCTCCCCACTGCACCAAATCCCGCTCCCTGCCCAAAGCAGGAAACCAGGGCAGAATGGCACACCGGGAAGTAACGGTCCCCGTGGGACAGACAGACCAAGGAAGAGCAGCTGAGTTAAAGCCTTTCTCTTGTGCCCTGGAGACGTGTCCTTATCTCAATAATTGGAGGAATAATAAATAAATAAATAAAACGTCTTATTTAGCCACGTCGCTGTTGTTGGAGTCCTTTGTCTGTAGCGCAGGCAGGAAAAACTTCGTGATTGATCAGGAGCGCGCAGGCCCATTTTCTATTAAAGTGTATTAATGCCAGGTTCTGTGCAATTAGTGAAAAGTCAATTCCCATTACTAGTTAACAGTATTGAGTATCTGCTTTCTTTAATAAAAAGCCATGTCCAGCATAAAGACCATAAATCGATAAGCAGCCACTTTCTAAATCTATTCTGTCTCCTCCAAAAACGCAGAGAGAGCACTGCAGCTTAGAAGACAGAATAGATTTAGGAAAAGAGACCCCTGCCCTCTGGGAGCATAAACGTCTGCTACAGAGATCCTGATTTCTCACCTACTTCTGAACAGCAGTGTGGCTTCTGCTGTGACTCAGCTCTTCAGAAAACAGATTGCTCATTTCTAAAAGCTGTACACGTGCAAACTGGTGTTAAAATTCTTACATTGGCTTCATGGCATCTAAGACCAGGTTGGCTGAAATCCCCCACAGAATGCAGTCTTGGATGTTTGACTGATACACATGTTGAATACACAGGTAATGCTCTAAGCTGCCCGCATGTCAGGGGCCAGGGCAGGCAGTGTCCCCTTTTGGCACAACCCTACTGACGGGGCAGCCGCACCTGTAGAGCCACTGTGTGCGCTTGACAAAGAGTGGGCACTCATGCTTTAGCCATGGGAGCTCTGCGATACTGCTCTTGGCAGGCTGTCACCTAGTATTGCGTATTTGCTGTGTTCATTCCAGAAGTAATAATTTCTTCTCAGTTGAACCCCATTTCCCAGTGCGGATCTCGCAGCAGGCAAGCAGCAGCAGTGGCCAGGGACAGAGACACACGCAGAGACACGCACACGCCATCCTTGCAGCGCACGCCCAGGCCCAGACAGCACGCAACACGATTGCAGTCAGACATTAGGCTGCCAGAACCGAGGAGCACAAGACAGAAGCGTGCTTTGGTGGTGCTGTGTGTTTGGTCCTGTTGTCATCTGATGGCAGGGACGTACAGTCCAGCAACCAAGACCCACCCGGGTTCCCGCAGAAATCACAGCTCAGCCGATAGACGTGGTGTAGCCATGGAGAGGCAGGTGAAAATGGCATGCAGGATAACCAGGAGGAGTTATTTTTTGCCTTCTGTTACCACTACAATCATTCCCCAGGACGTCCTATGGGTACTTGTGCAAACACAGCCATTGTGCTGGTAAGACATGCTTCCTGTGGCAGCCCGGGGGCTGAAGGCACCTGGCAGGGTTTGTTTCTTCACTGTAGCCCTGGCTTTCACTTGTGGCCCACAGACCTTTAGAAACCCAAAGGCTTCTTCTCAGAAGCGAGTAAAAGCTCTCTCACCGTTGTCAGAAGCCCTTAATTTGCTAATTTTTGATTTGCAGAACAAGTGAAGAAGGGGAAGAAATGTATAGCATGAAAGATTAAACATTACTAAAGAAAATCTATTTTCTTATTTTATAAAGAAGTGAGGAAATGAAGATATTTTGCCTAATTTAATGATCATTTGCCACACATCTGAGCACCTGAGTTCTTAGTCTGAATAAGCGTAGATGAAATTCAGATACAGAAAAGATTATGTAGAAAACTTGATTTTCATACACACATGGACACTATTTTTATATTTTGATCTAGCCAGGGGACAGAAATCATATTATGAGATTTAATTACGTTATTGTGACTAACAGTTCTAGTTACAAATACTGACTATTGAAAATGGAAGCAAAATGCAAGCTCTCTAGTAGGTAAACATTTTCTTTTAAATTGACTGAATTTGAATAATGAATAAATTTGAGGAAATTGCAATCTGCTTCTGAAAGTTCCATACAAAGAAAAAGGAGCTAAGCTCATAAGGTGAATTATTAATGTCAGTATATTCGCTTTGCTCCAGTTATTTGTAACATAGGAAACGCGAGTTGTGTGTGTATGTCATTTTAATATTAATTCAGTTGCCAGCTTCGATCTAAAATAGTGAGACAGATCCTCATTCTCTGAGAATTTTTAGCGTGAGTGAGATCAATACGGCAAAGCATTGTGCCCAGAGAAAGGCTAAGGATTGAGCGTGACCGCAATACCTGAGGTTGGTGGCTTTCTGACCCTCGTCGATCCTCACTGTGGCATGGCAGAGGCGCCCGTGCACCAGGAAGCTGCTCAGCAGGAGCAGCAAGGCGTGTACAGTCACTGCTGAGTTCAAATGCGTGCTGCGATCGTATCTGGAATGAGTTTGATCAGGGTCAGCTAGAAGAGGATAAACAAAAGTAAAACATCACGTACTTCAACACAGCTGTGTGCAGCTGCCAGGGCCTGGGCCAGAACCAGGAGCTAATATCCTTGCTGAGACATCCCTTCAGAAGTCAGCATTTCAGCGCGAGTGTTACACGACCTCTCTTTTTTCCATTCACAGCACTTCCTTATTATTCATAAATACAAATTTCCATTCCATCTTTTCACCCTATCTATAAATATCTGCAGTTGCACCAAGTGTAGAAATGAAGTTCTATTAAAGGGAATTGTGAATTACAGCTATATTTTTAGATTTAAGCTTTTTGCTAATTTAGTTTCAGTGTTTCCCAGAAATGCAGTGATTTTAGTACTCGCAGCTGCTAACTGTGTGACAACACTGGGCGGTGACGCCTTACATTTATACCCCGCACATACGCAGGCCCACTGTCGCTTTCCAGGCTTTCTTTTATTGGTAAGTATCAGCCTGAAGAGGACCACCTCTAGGACTGAGAAGGTTATCTGGAGCTTCACAGACGTGTTCAGATCCATACAAGACTTGGAGAGTTGTAGAGGAGTTCTTAGCCCTGGGAAAGCAACATCTTCCTTCATTCGGTGTCATGTTTTAGTATCAGGGTGTGAGTAAATGTACTAGCAATGCCCGTGAAACCACCCATTGCAGAGGAGTAATGACCCCTCCTCACACCTTTGCTACTGACTTAAAAGTGCTCAGAACGATGTCCTTCATCCCAGCCTCCATGTGGACTCTCATCATGATGCCAATGGTACAAGGGGTGCGTTTGCAAGACTACGTGCTGATTTTGTGTATGGCACTGAAATACCATCAGAATATGTTACAACGCTACTCAATGTACTGAGGCTTTGGTGGGGGTGAGGCTTTGCTAGGTCCATCGCATGACTGACATGGAACCCAGCACGCTCCTTGAGCTAAGGATCCTGGCACCAACTTGCAAACCAACTGGATTTAAGTCCCAGATGCTGATCTGCAAAATGCCAACGGTTCAAAAAGTCTTGAAGGCCATAGCAGAAGATGCAAGGAGACAACCTAAATTCTGTTTAGATACTTAAAATGGATTGTGTGCATGTTTCCATGTAGGCTATCATTGATACAGTCTTGGGGATCAAAGGGAAATGGCAGACTAGGATCATTTTACTCTGAAGCAGCTTAAAACAGGGTGAGAATGCCCTTATTTTCACTACAAGCCTGAGAAGAAGTCCCAGGGGAGCAGGTTGATTTGGGGCTTTCCCTTTTCATCTGGCATTTCTGCCTTTCCTTCTTCCCCTGCTTTGCTGTGTCACGGCAGGCGTGGTTGTGACAGAAGGGAAAGATGGAGCAGGCCAGGCCCCGTGCAGGCTGGGCCCCGCAGCCTGGCTGAGCTCCCTCGCACCCGGTCCAGCAGCAGCGGTGTGAGCAGGGGCCTGCAGCTCCTTCAGCCCCTCTGTGCACGGCCACCGGGGCAAGGCTGAGCTTCAGCCAGGCCAAGGCCACTTGCGGCCTGCTCAGAGACCTCTACTCAGGTGTGGGAATGAGCATAATGCACGAGGGAGGAAAATTTGGTCTAAAAACACTTGACCCTGTCTGTATTCACTACAGATATAACTAGGCTTTTGACCTTCTAGATGTGAGAAATACAAAGCTTTGAGCATAAGTGAGCATGTTGCTGGAGCTGATGCTTTTAGATTTTTAACTAGTGCTGTGCCACTCTTTCTAGCATTATTTGGACATTCATTGTGAATGAAATATATGTGGTCTCTTTCTAACAAAATCCAGAAATGCACATTTTACAGGTCTGCTTTTTCTAATATGGAAGGCAGAAATCCATACAGTCTGGAGACTTAAGGTACTGGAAGTAATTTTTCAAAACGTGATGCTTACCGCATTCGCTGTTTCTATCAGCTGCAATGCAGTTGCTCCTCAACATGAGCCCCACACCCCGTGGTTAGAATTTGCTGGGCTCAGCTATACCACGCTAACATGTCAGATCTGTGTGTTCCTGTGATGACTAATAGTGGTACAAGAATTAAACATTACTCATCTGGTCCAAAATCTGCTCTCCATGGGACATGTATAGCAGAAACAATAGTGGGAGCTGGCTCTTTTCTTGGGGCTTGTTCAAGGCTGTGCCAAGTCCCCTGGAAGGATCATCTATGAATGCGTGAAAAGAATACTGGTGTCAGGCAAAATTCCGGTCCAAGTTTCATACTGTGAAAGGCTAAGGACTCTGGTGGGGTTCAATCCAGATAAAAATGACTTTTTATTTAATTCAAAAGGTGCTGTACCAGAGGTGAGGTCATTGCAGAACTTGGTCCAGCACCTTTCTCACTTATAAGGCTGGCATGTATGTACATCTCATATTGTCTTGGGGTGGATCCAGATTTCAAACCGAGCTTGTATTGCTGAGTTGCCCTGCACAGAGGCCAGGGAGATGCTGGTTTCTTAAAGGGTGAGAAGATTTTCCTCTTCTTATTTCCTGATTGTGTATTCCCCAGAGGCATCTTAACAGCACAGCCCAGTGCCAAAAATTAAAACTAAAAAAGGACAGGAAGGAGAGGAGGGATGAGAATAACAAGACATACCTGCTGCAGTCCTGGCTGTATATTCCCTCTGTGTCCCACTGACGGTGTCATGTGGAAGGGAAATTGTTCTATCAGTGACTGTGTTAGATTCATGACCCCACCACAACCTTGAATTGGCCTTTAGTTGTCGCTGATGGGAACTGAAGAACAGCTCCTGTCGACATGATTGCTGCTCTCCAATGAATCAGAACACGCAGGGCACAGAGCAGCACATTAAACTAGCAACAGAAATATATCACTGTACTTTTATATAGATGTATTGCTTTTGCCCAGGCATATAAATGATTGGGCTATCCACTTATTTTTTTTCCAAGGACTATAAATTAAAAATAAGCTAAGGGTTTTGAAATTATGTTCTCTCTCTCTCCCTCTTTTTTTCCCTCCCCTTCTCTTTTTTTTTTTTTTTTTAAGCTAGGAAGCTATTTTAGGTCTACAGTAAAACATTTTAAAGGTAATCTTACAGCCTGTGTCTATTTGAGCATCCTTTTTCTAAAAGAAATCTACTACTGCAGCTCTGGTTCAGGTAATTTAACACTTCAGCATGATCACAATAACTGCATGCATCCCTGTGCTTCTTTTGCTGCTAATGAACAGGATGTATGTTTTAATTTAATAAGATGAGTATCTTAAATGGCAAAATTTATGTGTGTCACATGTTGGTGTGTTTTTTTTTCTTTCCCCTAAAAAATATTTCATAAACTAAGATTATTTCAATATACCTTAAGCAAAGGTCACTTTGACTTGAAAGTTAGTTTGATGTACAGCTGCATAATTTAATGTAGTGCCTTCAAAATTGAAATGTTTCACCATTAAATTGCATTTAATTTTTGCAACCTGCTCTGCGTGCCGATTGAATCTTTTTAAACCATCCATTTAATTCAGAGATGATACCACCAAACTTGCCATATAATGCCTGCAGGAGATTGCAATGTGTTTTGTCCATGGGATATTTCCAGCTCCTTGTGGACAGTTTGTCACTCACCAAGTTTACAGCCAGATGCAGAAAAAATAAGCAAGCTGTTTCCCTTACCTTCTTCCCCCTTCTTATGTTTTTTGGGGGTGAAATGCAGAACAAAAATAATCAAAAAGTCCATTTCTTTATGGTGTAAGACCAAGGCAGGACAGTATCACAGTTTTTGTTCCCATGGAAAGAAAGCAGCCCTACAGCTCAACTCTGGAAACCCTTGCACATGCAATCAGCCCCTCGTCATGCAAGTGGAACAACTGACTTGCGTGAGGCAAAGTTTTCCTACAAGGATCTGTGGGACTGAGCCAGATCACCTTCTGCCCATTTTCCGAACATGCCATAATCGGACCTTTACTTTTTTTTACCTTTACTTGTCTTTGGGTAGTTGCTAAGGAAGTTTGGTTTTAGCCATGCATCTGTGCATTAGATTAAATGAATTTGTCATCCACCAACATGCAACCTGGTCAAAGAAAATAGACTAGCTGGTTACAGCTATTTCCTCTCAACAGTCATAAACACTGTGACAGTTCTTATGTCTTTTCACTAAACTTTGAATGATCGCATCTTTACTGTATACCACTTACTATCAAAGCTAGTAAAGTATAAATAAAAACCTGGTTGCACTAGATCTGAAATGACTGGTCTTTTTACAAGATACTAATGATAATGTGGTCATTCAACATTTTGAACCTTTTAGCTGACTGCTATCACAGACAGCAATACTTCATCACACCACAGTTTTGACAATATTTAAAACTTCAGTCCTTTTAGGCCTTCTGAGCAGCAAGTGCAATATCAAGAGACTGGAAGGCTTTGTAGTGTGGAGAGGGCATGTAGTACATGAAAGACCGAGCATCTAACTGCCTAGGAAGTAACGAGACCTCAGTCCTCCTGCTTGGTTGCCACCTAGCCACTGTGCTTTAATTCTTTAGGTGTTTAATTGTCTATCAATAAATCTTTCTAAATGTTCCTGGCACAGTCAGAGTTAGCTGAGATCTTTAGAGAGCTGTGCACTCCAATATCTAGCTTGTGCTAAAATCCTATCAAGAGCCAGTTAACCCACGGATTATTGGCTGGTGGATGGAGGGGAGCATCTCCTCCTCTTTGTGTTTCTCAAGAAGGGAAAATGTGATTGTAGGAGAAAGGCTTTCTAGCTGTGATCTCAGAGAAAAGAAACACTTACCTCTCTCTGAAGGAAAGCGGTGAGACAGGGGCTCAGCTTTTTCTCTCCGGCCAGCTCAGGCATTTCTGGGCGGCTCTGTGCTGAGTGCGCTGGCTTCCAAAATAGGGATCAGTGACCTCTGGAGCACTGCCCGGAAAGGCTGGCTGTCAAACCTGGGCTGCGGGTTTTAAGGTCCATCAGTCAGACAGAGCAAGCTCTTGGTGAATTCTGTCCCCTTTAGAGCCCATCACAACATCCATCCACACATGTGCATCCTTAGGATAAGAGATGCTGATAACTCATTCTCCAGATTATTATTTAAAAAAGCAAAATCGTTCTATGCCAAGAGAAAGGTACTTGCTTTGTGGCTGAAGTACCACCCTGAAGCATTTGGCTTCTCTCCCTGGTACACATGCAGTTTGCCACATGGCCTTGGGAAAGCCAATTAGCTGCTGCTTGGTTGCCGAGCTGGGGAATTAGGAAGTTTTTTCTTTCCCATTTTCCAGAGCTGCTGTAAGCCTTGACTCTCTAATAGCTTTAACACACACTAATTGTTTACAAATTAACTTTTGAGCATGACTGGTGCTAAATTCTAGACCTAATGAATTTATGTGTCAGAGGGCTCACTCCTAAGCTGCTTTCGGCTGCCAGGGATGTATTGGTACCTGCAGGGGCATTTCTTTCTTTCTGTGTTGCCAGCGGGGTGCCGAGGGATGGTGGTCACCAAGACAGGATGATCTCTGGCAGACCCGGGGACTAGTGAGTGTTTTCCTTTGGAGGAAAAAAGGAATGAGACCAACCACTGCTGCGAGGCCAGCGAGCCACTGCCAGCTCCTGCCTCTTTTTTTCTCTGTTAAAATTCTGAGTCACTCTCTAATCTAGTCTTAAAAAGGCAAGGAAAAGCTCTTGTGAACAGCCATGGAAAAACAAAATAGCAACAACAAAACCAACAGAAAATGAGAAACTGTCAGAAGCTGGCTGTCTCAAATTGGGGCAGCAGTAGTCAGCGCACAGCACAGCTCCCTAGCACCGTGTTCCCCATCCAGGACTGCTTACACTGAGTTGTAGCTCAAATCTTGCCGCTGATCTAAAGTGAGGTGAAATTTAAGTTACCAGCTGCCTTGTTACCACTGAACTCAGATAAACTGAAAATACTTCCACCCCAGAAGTATAACTGGCACTTGAAGGACACATAGAAAGTCATTACTGAAGGGCGCTAACTTTTCTGATAATAAATTAGTTTTCTGACTCCTTGAACACTTTGTCAGCCCAGACAGTAGATTGTTTTATGACACAGGGCTGGCATGCTGTTTGCTTACTGATGTTATGAATGTCTGTGATTTTATTTAGGGTTTAGGTTATCGCCATATGTTGAGATTGCACAGGGAAAAAAATCTTGAAGTGTCCTGGGCTGATCTGTTCATCCAGCAGCTCACATGAAGGGAAAGGTTGACAAATTTCTGATATCAAACCCAGCTGTCAGAACAACACGGGGTAATAGCTGTCCTTGTCAAACGCGCCAATTAATTCACCGGACTGTCAATGGGGGTATAATTGATAGACTCCACAATCTGGCTGAGTAATGAAAGTCAGAAGCATTACTAAGACCATTTCACCTCCTAAGAGATCTTATAACGTAACCTGAGCTGTCAGCGCTGTGATGAGGGATGCTTAGAAAAAAGCAAAACAACAGTTTTTTGCAATGGTAAACAGAGGTTTCCTATGAATCCTGATTTTAAGGGTAGAAAAAGAATATGTGAAAAGAGAGAAGATGAAACAATGGAATAATATTGTGGAGTGACAGTTTTATCCAAATACTCTCTAAAGCGGAATAGAAAATATAATTAGAATCGTTATTCTCTGAGAATCAGTGTGTTGTGAGAGTCTTTGTTCTAATGAGTGAGTTATTTCTAAAAGAAAACATGGCCATTGTCTTAAAAGCTGCGGCTGTCAGAAGGCAGCGTCAACTAAACATGCTTATCAGCATAATCCTTTGTCTGATCCAGTAATGTTTGTTAAGAACTTCCCCCCCCCAGAAAAAAACATTATTAGAGTTCCCTGACTGCTGTGCTAATTTGTCCTCTTCTGATGTACATTTTTAATAAATTGAGTTCTCTTGGCCTTACAGGGTGATTTTATATTAGCCACTCATTAAAAAAAAATAAAGTTTTCTTCTTCATCACTACAGCTCAGAGATCAGGTCATTAGACCTACAACCAGACCTACTACAGTGACATGTGCAAGTGAGAACCAGCATATCGAGTCATCTGTGCCAGTGGGCAAGCACTCATAGCCATGGACAACACCATAATAAAATACAGAATATAATCTTGACAGAGAAATCCAAAAGCCATATACATTAGAAAGATAACAGCAAGAAAAAAAAAAAGAAAAAAAAAAGACTGATGTTCAACAAAAAACTTAGAGCGGAACTGATGCTGCCCTTTTGAACCACCAAGTCTGCTCCTTCCAGTACAGACAGAAAGGAGGGACAGGAGGGCCTGATCTCACCATCACCCCTAATACACAACCAAAGTTTAATGCAGGAATACATAACGCACCTAAGCTCCCCCAGGGAATGAGGAGGCACATTCCTACATTGACCCACGAAATTTGTCACACCCTCTTTCAGCACACTGCATTGGCTTGACTGTTTCTGAGATATCACAGCTCTGGGATACTGCAAATGAATCCTCCGCATTACTGAAATGGACTTGAGAAGTAGCTGCTTGCTGGAAAGAGCAAGGGACAAAGTCGGGCCTGCTCCTCTGGAGCTCCTCTTGGAAGGGAAATAAGCCACCTGGGAATTTAATGCATGCCCTGACACCCTGAAAAAAAGAGAAAACCGAGCTTCTAAGGTACTTTAGGACAGCGTTCTACGGGGAGGGACCATAGTATTGTTTCTTTATGCAGTTCAGGAAGTGATTGTAAAACATTAAAACCACTGGCAAAGATGAGAAAAGCAAGTTTAAAAGGACTGCCTGTGCTGGGTAGCCCTGCTTTCCTGTGTCCTAGGATTTATGTACTTATGGATGAATTTAATGCTGGGTGATCAAAAGAGTTCAAATAGTGGTTGTATTAATGATTTCAGCATAACCTCTAAATCCCAGGATGGCAGTAGAAATTTTCAGCTTGGTCTTAATCTTCTGACACTTTTTATTAAGAGCTAAATTAAGTGCTGTTGCCTTATGATAAAGGAGCTTACAGGAGTGTTAACAGTATTGTCACTATAGTGTATGTATACTCCGTGCTCCAAGCTCAATTTCTGGTTATACTAGTTTTCTGGTTAGAAAGTAAATTACTAATGGGAAAATCTCCTGATATTCTTTCAGCCTTTTTTCCTTGATATTTGATTAATCCTTACTTTATTTTATTATTATTATTTTTAAATCCTTAGCCTTTTTATCTGCCTCTCTGAGTTTTGAGAGAGATGAGCATTGTTGCCTATACCTGTTAGGGTGTCCCAGGACAGAAGAGCCTGAGTCTTCCGGTCCATGCAGAGTGCTTTGGCTCACAATTGCCACTCTTTCTTCTGGTCTTCCCAACAAATGATTGGTACCTGCTAAAGATACCCGCAGGGCTAACAGCTCATAAAAGTGTTATGCATTTTTCAGCAAAGACCTACCTTATTCTGGAGTTTAGGTCACATGTGATCTCTGTTTTGTGACCAAGGAAATATTAATATGCCTCAAAGAAATATGAGAATCATCTCACCATTACTCTTTCTCTCTTCCTTCACGCTGTTCCCTGAAGTATATTGATCTTTAAAGCAGTAGTTTTCTTGAGCCAGTATCAAGAGAGTGCGTCTGAATCACAGACAAAAATAAGTCATGTTCAAAACTGTTCTTATCCCTCCAGACAGCTTATTCATGTCAATCCCAAAGATGTCTCATTTTCTAACTTAGGGATAGTCTTATCTGCTAATTAAAGGTAATGCCATCCCCAAAGACCAAAATTGTCATCCCTAGTCTTTGTTTTGAAGCTAGAAGGTATCACAGGAACTGATGCTGAGTGCCTTGAGATGAAGGACAGGGACTTTGGAGCTGACATGCTATTGCGTTCCTTCCCATACATTACCACGGGGGCTGTTAAGGACCCTCTTATTGCAGAATCTACTGATCATACAAAAGCCAGATAACATCTTTTTTGTAGTTCATAGTTTTCATCTGTACCCACTCAAACTCCCTGTTGGCTGTTTAGCTTCATGTCTGTGTATTATTTGGGCTCCTAACATAAACCCAAAGCTACAACTGAATGAGAAAAGGTGGGAAAGAAGAAGTGATGCTCATGCTGGTGGCAATCACATCCCATGAGAATCTGCTACAACAGCACTACTGGGCTTTGCAGGTACAAAGCCATGAGAATAACAGAAGTGGAACAAGAACAAGAGTGTGAGAACAACAAGGGAAAAACACTACCACAGACTGGCTAGGAAGCATGGCCACAGCAGCCTGGGTGAGAAAATAACAGAAGTGAGGGGGAGAACACAGAGTACTCCTCCGTCCCCACTCCCTCCCGACCTGAGGTTAGTTGATTCCCTGCTTGGTATAAGGTATGTGGCAATAATATCTTAATGTTGTGGCCTTCAGCAAATGCAAGGTTTAAGACTTGAGGGAAAGACATCTATAAATTCTCTGAGTGATGAATGGCTGGCAGTTTCATTTGAGTACTTTCTGCTGCAGAAATTTAACATTTTTTTCCAAGGGCATATGCCAGAGAAGAGAATGAGGAGAGTTTTTCATCTGAATACTTGCATCTCCATCATAAAGTAGATGTGCTCACTGCGGGCCAGCAGAGCCAGAAGATTGCACACAGAGCACCCAAATCCCAGAGAAGAAGAGTGGGGACACAACCAGGTTACGGTCTTGGCAGAAGCCTGAGAATGCTGCGATGTGCTTTGCTGGGCAAGGTGGAAGATGCGATGTTCCCAGCTGGCAACCGATGGTAACGTAATACCCGCAGATGGAGGCTGAGGGCGATACGATATTCCCAGCTGGTAGCCAAGGCCTGCCTCAGTGCATTCCCATTTGTACACGCAGCTTCTCCGTACAATGAGAAAGGGTGGGCAAAGTGCAATAAAGCAGCTGGTCTATTAGAAGATAAGCTTTGTGGGGAATAACACAAACATGCAGAATCCCCTTAATCTTAAACTTTATTACCCTAGATAATAGGCTTTGGTAGTGACAACAATCAGTTGAAATGCAGAATTGTCTTGGCTCCCGCGGCACCTGCCGTGTCAGTCAGTCAAAAGCCATCTTCTCACACACAAAAAGGTGGCTGTTTGGTACAAGTAAGCTACAAGTTTTATTCATTTGTTTTGAAAAGGCAAAGGAAAGCTGGCTACCCACTCTTTGTGGATTTAAGCGTGCTCTCGCTACAGGGGAAAGGCCAAAGCACTATGAAAGCCTGCTGTCTTTCTTTACCTCGACGGAGTAGGAGCAAGATATCTTTCGTCTGCTGAAGCGAACATGAAAGAGTAGGGTTGCTATTCCTGCTCTGAATGAGGTCAAGTTTCCTAATATTCAACCAGTGATGAGAAAGGGAAATGTGATATCCTTCTGTATAATCTCCATATGCGCCACTTGCAATATCTTTGACATAAAATTAATTTAGTTATCCACAGAACAATTGAGAAGAAGCATCTCTCATTCTCTTTTTGGTGGAAAACTTAGATCTCAGAAGCTCTATGCACACATGCAATCCCCACTCCTGTAAGTGGACAGGTACAAGCTTTCAAATGAGAAGGCATTTCACTTTAAAAATGGCCTTGAATGTATTAATATTTCTCTGTTGCGTGTGCTTTTGTAAAGTTAATTTTTCCTCCACAGCCCTACTGTCAAAATGTTAGGCAAAAAACCTGTTTAGAAATATTTCAATACAAACTTTGGTTAAAAGAATAACTACAAGGTGACAGAGGGTAATTTTTAAGTCAGAAGAAACAAAAGCAGTTCTAATAATTAAGTGCCAATTATTTCAACTTTTTATATGTCCTCTAGCGATATTTGCAACAGGTACTGCAGCAGAAATTCACAGTGCTAGATATGTTAGGTAGAAAAAGGGGCTAGCTTGGTGGGTTTTACGTGGGTCCAGGAGGGAGTTAAATAAGTCTAAGTACTATGAACAGTAAAGATGGGTCTAGTGGGTTAGACTGCTGTTAATAGTTTTGCCCATGAACCCACAATCTTCCCCTTTCAACATCTAATGTTATTCCACCATCTTCTCTGAAGAAAATGGAGATTAAAAAAAAATGACTAGCAGAACTATACGAAGAAATGGAACAGAAGATGCATTGCAGCTTCCATTGCTCTGTGCCTCTCTCCCAAGGACAGAAGTTGAACCTGCAGTGAGGCAGTGGTACCTGATGCAGCCGCCTGCCAGCTGCATGCAGCAAGCAGTGGGAAAGCATCGGCAGGGCAGACCAGACACTGTCATGCAAGCTAGCTAGGTAAGAACTACTGCGAAAGGTAAGAGAGGAGCGTAATGCTATCTGAGTGCAACTGTAGAAGAAATGCTACTTTGATTTATCTCCACTGAGTTGCCTTCAAAACTTGTCATCATCTGCTCCAAGCAGTTCCAGGGCTTCTGATGAGCAGCTTTCACGTCCAGAAAGCTTTATCACCCTTTTGTTTTATCAGGACTGAGACATGCTTGCCTTCTTCAGATGGTTCCCTTTCCTCCGCTAGACATAACCAGAACACCTCTGCTTCCTTTGCAATGGTGTATTGATTTTTTTTTTCCGTCTCTCTTTCCCTAGGGAATTGACTGCACTAGATCAAATTAAGAACAATCTAAGCATTTAATGGGACTCCTTCGATACAATGAAGTTTGATTGCTTGAAGTTGAAGTTCATGATAATTATTTATGCTGACAGCACCCTCTCGGGCAATAAAGACTGACCCTTTCCTGAAGGCGCCGGTCTTCATCAGGAAACTATTTTCATTTTGCGGTGCTTTTCTAGTACCCATACTTCTAATTATTAAATATGAGTAAACAATCATAGAACAAAATATACCCTATTTTCTCCAAACGCTGGTAGCACCTGCAGTTTTGAGATTACCAGCAAAACCTTAGACTCTTCGGGTACAGTTCCCAAGTACCCGATAAAATCTGTTTGTGATGAGAACTGCAACATTTCTGTATTGTCTTAGAGGCTTGTGCTGAAGACTGCGTACAATCATAACTCTTTGAGCTTACAAACAGGTTAATATGTGAGCAGATATTTTCTATGAATGGCTGAGAAGTTGAAAACAAATCTCCCTTTCAGCTTCTTGAGCCCTGTTATTAAAACTCCCCCTGGCTGGATATAAAACCAGGCCTGAAGTTGTGCACATGCGCACACATGTCCCATGAAACCAGGTGCTTTAGCTCCTGTGGATGTTTGTCAGCACACAAAACATCAGCACACCTTCACTTTTTGGTACATACATACACATAAAATTGAAAACATGATGATGTTTCATATGCACAAAATACATATATGAACATACATATATATGTAAAGTAGCCTTCCACCTGAATCAGTACAGCTCCTCCAATTTCAGTAACAGATGTAGTTTTACAGCAGATGGACTGCTTCAGAAAGTGAATCAGGTAAGGGAAAGCAGGCAGGTTTTTTATTTTTGTTTTATTTTAAATCTTTCCTCCCTGCCTAGAGCAACAACTACATTTGTCCAGCTCTTCTCTGGAGTGTAATTGTCAAAATATAAAGCATTTGGGGGAATCTATGGACTCGTGTATTTTGCCTTTTTTATGGCTGGGAGAAAAATGAACATGGCTTTAATACAAGGAATATAGTACTTACTTTGGTGGTTGAATCCTTCTGTGGTGGAGAGGCTGTTGTGCTCTGCCACACCTTCAGAAAAGTCCTCATTCTTCACCTTGAACAGACAGCCAGGGTCTCCGCTGTTTCTGCCAAACTCCTTCCTAGCGCAGGCTTCTGTCTTTGTATGTATAAAGTTCTCAGCATTAGCACTTTAAAATGATAATGCAGGAACAGCTGCCTTGCATTACTTACTAATTCCCCAGCCAATGGACTGAGTAGAAAAATTAGTCTCTTAACTCGTCTAAATGTAAAAATGATGTTATTTAAGAAATGATTTTGTTATCAGTTAGAAAATGGGAAAATTAAAATGAAGCTGCATGAAGTCAGCAGTCCTTCCCTGGGACCATGCTCACACTCACAAAGTTGCAACACGAGCACTGGAGCAGCACAAACTCACACCTACCACTTTGGCCAGACAGAAATGGAGCAGCTTGAGGCCAGCAGCTGACTGAGGGGATAAGACACGCAAGAGGGGTTCCCTTAGGCGACTGGGTTTGGTTCTTGTTCTGTCTTGCTTCATCCATCTTAGAAGGTGTGGAAATGCGGAGCCTGTCTCAGTGGGCTACTCTGGAAGGCACTGGCAGCTTGCTCGGCCCCCGACCACCCAGCTGAGTGAAGGACAGAGGTGTCAGGTCACACTAGGGCAGGGCAGGATTTGAGTTGGGGTGCTTGGAGCAGGCAAGGGGTTTTTGGCAGGGTGACTTGGGGTAATTAAAGAAAAGGGCTCAAACGTGCTTCTCGTTAAAAACAAACAAACAAACAAACCAGGCAGAAGGAAGGCAAGAATCTGCTGTTTCTTTAAACGACAATGTCTGCGCAGACTGCTCTGCCTGGCCATGCAGGCCCTTCCTAGCAGCGCTGTAAGGTTTTCAGTAACACTGAACTCCTGGTGACCCTCACTGACAGTAATTGCTTTAGCATAGGTTTGACAACAACGCTCTAAAAATAAGCACAAGCTTAAAATACAATTTCAATGCTGGAGACCTGCTCACGTAAGGAATCCAGTACATCTCCTGTGTTTTTCTTGATTAGCAGCACAGTTCTCGCTGCTGGGAAAAATGACAGTTTTCAAACCATTTCGGCTGCCTCCTGCTCCAGTTTCCAGCCTGGCAGGGAGCCAGCCAGCACTGACAGCGACAGCCTTGAAGGGACCTCACGGTGCAGTCCCAGGCCAGAACCCACGCTCATCTACCCCAGTATCTAGCTTGTTTAAAGGTGGGGTGCGGAATAAATCCAATTTTATTGCAGTGACTGGAATAAATACCTTTCCTTCCTTTGTAGCTCTAACATAGTTCATTTAAGTTGTGTACATCATCAGTTACAATGCAAAGTATTCAAAGTTGCTCACGAAACCCATACTAAATTAGCCACCCTTGTGCTGGAAGAACGAAAGAGCTTTCTGCCCATCAAAAGGAAAAGGGGAAACTTTGGCTGCAAACACTGAAGGAATTCTTTGTTCCTGGAAGAGGGGCCCACCAGACACACGTAGAGCAAAGGCATGTCCAGTATTTCAGAACACATTTAGATGACTTCCTGTTATAATGAACCATCTGGAAATTAGCCCCTATCCTTCCAAGGTTTTAAGGCAGTACATATACCTTGCTGTTGTATTGCACCTGGGGTCCAGAAACCCCAAATGTTCTCTAAATGTAAGGGAAAGTAACTCTACTTTCAGTAGGGAAGAAGAAAGCATCTTACATGAAAAGGATGAAGCCTGCTGTTCCTAGCCCATTCAGTGGTAGCATACAAGGCAGTCCTCTCAAAAGCACCCCCAGAGCTGGTGACGTTTAAAGCTGCCAGCTGTACTGTATGGAGCACAGGATGAATCTCCATTTGGTGAGTAATGGAGAAGAGAACCAAATTATTGCATTCTGGCGCTTTTTAAGGACCTTTTTCTCATCTTGTCACGCTGACTTCTTGCAGGCAGCTGTCTAACATTATGAACTACTGAAAGTTACAGTGTACTTCTCCACTTTGCATACTCTCCTCTTATTAATATTTTAGGGAATGGTATGTTATGAAAAGCCTGTTAGGACATAGGCTAAGAACAAAAGACGTGCACAAAATTGTGCATGGCAGTCAGTGATTAATCCAGGCTCCTGTGTTTTATCCTCAAAGGAGAACTTCAAGTATTTAACATAATGTATTTGTATCAAGTTTCAATCCTCTACAGTAAACCTATAGAAAATAAAATGTTTCAAGCTTTAAATACCAGCAAATCCCAGGATGTGGTATGTGAGACAAGAAGGCATTTTCTCTGCATACTGTTGCCTCCAAGCTCTTTTTTTTCCATTTCCCTCTCAGATAAAAGCTAGAATTAGATCCTGACTGTAAACTGAAGTCTTCAGCTGACACCAAATATTCCGATATTGCAGGCAACTCTAACATAGCACTTTCTCCTATGACAAACTAGAGATATTTGAATTCTGAGAAATACAAATATGAAAGTCTATAATCTTACCTTGATGCCTGATTAAACAAACTTCTGCTCTATCATCACTGGAGAATTTGGGTTAATTCAGTCCAATGAGTTTTGATGAGGCAAAACGGTGGACTTGCTGTTGGCTTTTTAAGTGCCTTTATCTTAGGGGGAAAAATGGCTATATCAGCTCACTAAATAACAAAACTGGTGAAATTGCTTATTTTAGTTGTCATTTGGACTAGTAGCAATTATGCTTGTAATAGTAAAATGAGGTTTTAATGCTGATTAATGAAACCACTAAACTGTCAAGACTGCTAGTAACACTTAGGGGTCTCTGGAGACTGTCCCCTAAAATAGTTGGCATCACGCACGTATATATGGCTTTTTTGTAGGACCAGATGTGAAGCATATGGTGACCTATTATTGTAAGGATGAGCCATAAGTCCTGGTTGAATTATATTGGACAAACTATCCAAATGGAAAGATAACATTCAGTGATTATTACAGGATCATAGCAGCTTTCTATAGTGTAAGGGACAATGATGGGCTTGGGAAATTGCCTAGCTCAGTTAATCATTCCTGCTTGATAGAGTAACGTTGATACTCTTTTGTGCTTATTTATATCCTAGAAGAATGCCATTGCTGTGCTTGTGAACATACTCTAAACCACATTGCCACTACATACCACTTGTTGCCTCTCATGCTCGCTACTGCATGCGGCCCCACAGGGCAAGCAGCAGCCGCAGCATTCCCCAGCGTGCAGCCCAGCAGCGGCAGGAGCAGACCTCGGAAGTACAGCTGCAGAGGAGAAAATGTGACGCAGTGCTAAAGGCTGGGAGGGTTAAAAAGACATCGTATTGTCTAGAGCACCAAGAAGTAGGCAGAAACACTAATCATGTAATGAAACTCACTGCTCTTGTATGCAGAGACACAGTCCTAATGCAGTCAGGCACATTTAGCGCAATCGGGTGGTTTAGCTGTTGGAGCAGGATCCTTCGTGCTGCTGGCCACCCCTCACTCGCAGGAAACCAGCGAACTGCTGGGCTGAGCTCTCTGGAGGGCCATCGTGAGAGCATCGTGTCACCTGGCAGGAGGGATGAGGGCAAGACCCTTCTCTGAATTACCGTGTTTTACCCTGAATTACTCTGTTTCTCCATATTCATTAACTTTATCATTATCCAGTGCTGTACTCAGTCTTCAGTACGGTGGCAGGTACTATGCAGAGCAGAATATACTGGACTGCTTTTCAGTTTTGCTGCTGCCACTTTGTATTACTCTTTGGTATGATTCTATCATTTTATGACAGTTTAACCTATTTACTCATGTGTAAATGGACAATGGTTGAAGATTAGAGAGGCTTCATTTGCTATGAAGAGCTACTATCTTGTCTCAAAGGAAAAAGAACCAGCTAGATGGCAGAGCACATGCTTCTTACTGCGGATGTATCAAATTATCACCACAGCATTGGCCTATGGGTATAGTAACTAATAACAGAAGCATGGCTACACATTGATTTTTAGAGGCCAGAAAAAAATAAACAAGTATTTCAATAACTAAATACACAAATTAACACACAGGATGACTCATCGGCACATGCATCTTGTTTAAAGCTCATTTCTAAAATTGGCATTGTAATTGCTGCTGGCCAAACTTACTTTAGACATTATGTTCTTGTTTGAATATATACTTGGAAGAGAGAGTAAATTCTGTGTTACCTCCCTTTAAACACTTCCAGTATTTCTTCCATTGCCATACTCTCATATTTTCATCATATGGCCAAACTTTTTGTGATGAATAATGCCTCCACAGCTTAACTGGCAACTATATAAATATTCTGGTCTGTACGCATGATACTACTGAAGTCACAGCTACAGTTGTGGTTGTCTGCATATGGTTACTACACCCTGGATAGATAATTCACTCCTTGGAGAAGTCTGTTTTCATAGTTACATAGCAGTCTCTCAAGTGCCAATGTGCTGGGAAAGCACATCACAGACAAAAACGTAATGACTGCTGACACCAGACCAGCTTTCCTCTTGCTCTGTATAAAATCCGCCATACTCTAAATCATCAGAGCAACCAAGCTGCCCTCATTGCTTGAGCATGTCTTTACATCATGGAACTAAATCTATCAGAACACAGTTTAAAAAAAAAAAAAAAAGCATGGTGACTGACTGGTCTGAAAAAATTAAACTGGAATTAAGGTTTCAACAAAGAACATTCCCTGCCCAACTAATAGTGCTTTGTGAACTACTTCACACACACACACACACACACACACACACACACACACAACACACACAAACTTAGGCGGGATAGTCTTAAAATTGTTCCTACCATGGGAACTTTGGCATATGCCTTTATAAGCTTTATCAAAAAAAAAGGAAGATTTCAGTAATCAACAAAATATTGTTTGTCTAAATAAACTGATGTCCATCACATTGCCTGAAGCATGTAAACAATACTAATTCTGAAAAGTAAAAGAAACCATTGTATGTGAATTACTATTATTATTTTTAATTTTGCTGCTCTGAGTTAGGGTCACCAAACTGTCTATTCTCACTGCCAGATGTTTACAAATAAAAAGGTGGGGTATCTAAACAGGTACAAACTATCAGTTTGAGAAAACAAGGATTCAATCCTTACTCTGGCCACAGGTTACTTGTGTGACTTTGCTTTTTCTTAATGTTTGTCCCATAGCTTCTCACCCAGTAAAAGCAGCATACTGTTACCTGCTTTTTGCTCTACCCGATTGTTCCGGGCTGCGTGCTTCATAGTAAAAGAACACTCTCACCGTGTTGGACATGTAACACCAAACCAGGAAGGTCTTAGCCTTGGCTGGAGTGCCGCTGTCACACAAATGAGCGCTGCAGTTTTCCTGATAGAATACTTGCATAATCTTATTTGCTGTAGTATATTATACTAAGAATTTAATCTTTAACTATCTACTGTGTTTAAGTCTATCTGGTAACTACAGTAGCTCTAAAGTAATCTTGGATCAATAAGAAAGATTTTTTTTTGCATAAGACATGACACGAAAATGTGTTTTGTTTTGTTTTTTAACATATTTCTAAATACCACCAGGTGATGGATTTAAATGCCACCAAAGTGATGGGGCGCCCAAAAAGGTTTTTCGAATGTTCCTGGCAACCTTAAGATATCTGAAAATCTGGCCGCATTTCATTAATAGAAACCCAAAATCAAAGACAACAATAAACTGAGCTTCAGTTTAAGCTGATATACCTACTGAATTTCAAAGTTTTATATCTAGTATAAATGATTATGAATAAGAATTTCATATATTTTTTACTTTTAAGTCTACAGTAAATTCAATAGCAGTTTGTAGTAGAAGTTGTTCTGTTGATTAGGAAACCTTAATCAATACAATTTAGCTCCTCTTAGGAACTGCCACTCTCCCAGGCTGAGTTGGGCTTCAGCCAGATGCCTTGTAGTGTCAATACAATGTTCAAATACGTTGTCTCCAAAACTCTCTAGATACCTCATAACACAAAGCCAATAACAATGTGGTGTTACTGACAGAGCTGTAGACATCTGTATCTTACAGTAATGTAAAGATTTTGTACTTGCTTCAGACCTTTTAAGGAATCTATGCTAGTGATGATCTTCAGAGAGTTTGAACTAAGCTAATTCATCACTTATTTGCCTGCTGAAGAAAAAACACAAGATGCACTTTAAGATGATTGATAAAGGTTTTTCTGTGCATCTAACATAGATTACTTGCTCTGTTACTAAAAGCCTGTTTTTACCTGTTTATCCTCACTCTATCCTGGCTTGATTAAAAATGCAGGAATCGGCTTTGATTTTTCTCTTCCATCTAGCTGAAAGTCTCCCCTGTCAGCCTGTGTTCCAGGATCCATGGATGATTATCACAGCAGCGGCTTTGTACTTGGGTGTAGCGAAGAAATTAGTATCTCCACCTATTTGCAAAGCAAAATGTACAAAATAGAAAATTGTAAACAAAGAGCTAAAACACTACTTGGGAGATGCAGATTCACCTCTGTGAGATCTCCTGTGTGATCTTGGGAAAGTCAGTTTTCAATCTGCTTACTCAAGAAACTCCCCTCCTACCTTTTCAGCATCCTGTCCTTTTAGATTCAGCCTTACAGCATGTGCATTGAGCTCCCAAACAAATCAGATCCACGCTGACTTTGGGCAATACTACCTACATTCACAATTAAGACCGAGAGAGAGAGGGAGAGAGAAGTTACTCTCTTCCTCCAATTGTAGAGGGACTCTCTGCAGACAGTAAAAATATTTTGTTGAAATACTCATATGGCAGTGAACGGTGAAAAGGCTTGTACGTGATATGCAAAAAAAATGAAATATTTTGTATTGTTTCTTTTCTAACAGGAAAATCATCACTGAAAGCCCTCAGCAATAGACTGGCGTGTTTGAGTCACACTAATAGTATCAGCCGTATAAAAATAATGAAATTTGAGGAAGACTAAGTCTCAGTCTTTTATTTTAGACCTTTAAGTTTGCACATTAAAGCCTATTTTTGAATGTTTTGTAGTTTAGAATTCTTAAACTCCTAGAACTCTTGCAGTCCTAGCTCCTCAGTTCATAAAGCTGACAAATCCTATTGTACCACTTAGCCATTTACCTAGATAAACACTAAGCACGTTTTGGGGAAGACAAGAATGTTGGACATTCATTCAGTTATCCGAAACCAAGGTAAGTGTTTTTGTCAGACCCTCTCCCATGAATGTAAGCCTTAGGTACAAAGCAAGTGGCTCAACTGTATAATAGAGATTGCCTAGACGAAGTGAAGGACTCCTCCAATTCTGTGCTATAATCAACAAGAAGCAAATTTCCTCAGCAAAATTTAGAGGTAAAACAAAACAAGATGTATCCTTACAGCCACATCATGAAAGAGTCATTATAAAACTGGCTGGCACAAGCCAGAGATGGAGGTATGGAAAGCAATAGCTAGATGGGGAAAAATAAATCAATATGGATGACTGAAATCCTATTTACTGCACTAAAACTCCCTCAGCTTTCTCTTGCATTTTCTCTTGATTAGGCTGACAGTAACTGAAGTTGAAAATGTTAAAAACCCAGCCTTAGTCTTCCATGTTGCACTTAGGCTACACTGATTTATTAGAGTCCCTTTCCTTGTGCTTCTGGAGGTCGGACAGTGCTTTGATGGCTGGGACTTTCTGCAAAAGTGCACAGGGCATCATCCTGTGAGGGCTAACAGCTGGAATAGGTGTCTAAGCCTGATCATAATGTGATTCTATCTGTGTACCAGATGAATGTCAATTGCAACAACGATGGTGCAAAAAGACTGGTTACTACAAATGGAGAATCTGCAAGGAAGTTAGGATCTGTATCTCAAAAGAGAGACGACAGAATACATTGCCCTGTGTTGCAGGCTTGGCTGCACACAGCTTCTATAATGTGTTTCTCTTTCCGATAAGAAGTTGGTCACACCAGGCAGGGAGAATGGAAATCCTTACCTGTCTATAACTATGAGAAAATATCCTGAAATAATAATAATAAAAAAAAAAAGGGAAAAAAAAACGGGGGGGGGGGGGGGGGGGAGGGGAGGGGGTGTGTTGGAATTGGGAAAGGAAGTAAAGAAAATTCCAGAAGTGTAATTCAATCAGGTGTGGTCAAAAGCAAGGTCTTAGAGAAAGCCCTTGGGTCAATTTAACACCAAATGGAAGGACTGCAGAGTTTGGATGTCTCCCTGAGACTTAAATTATAGATGGTTTCCAGGAGTTTCCTTAATAAAATTTGTCTAGGGAGAAAATATTGATGTCAGTGAGGGGAAAAAAAAAAATCTGATTCACAGAAAATGGAAAAGAGAAAGGCAGCTTCAACCAGGAGTTAGCCATCAATCTATTTCTTAGACACAGTCCTGGCAAAACCCATTCTCCTGGTAGAACTTGCCTGGAGTAGACCAGATTGATTTGACAGTCTCTTAGCCTAATAAATGCTTGACCTCAAGGTCTGCTGAATTCACTAAATTCACTATGCAGAGAGAATTGGGAACCAATCTCCTCTGGGAAGCATCCTGTTCTGCAGCCCTCCCCTGATAAAGGCCTTGACTGCTTTCAGCCTCAGCAAGATGACTAGATGAAAGCTGCTCTCAGAAGAAGAAAGGTTAATCGACTACACCGCTGTTAATCAATCACTTGGAAAGATTCAGCACTTACAATAGGTAGGTCCCTCTTCCTGCCAAGACGTTCTTGCATGTTAACCAGGGACCATCTCCTCCAGTTTGAAGGATGAGTAATAGACAGAAACACAATCCAGATAGATGCCAGGTGTCTGATCCAAAGCCAGCTGAAGTCAATAGAAAGACTCCCAGTGAGTTCAATGGACTTGGATCAGACCTCAGAGAAAGACTTATTATCCAAGGTTTATTCTGCATAAAGACGTTGAGCTACTTTTAGTAGTAAGGGAACCTTGAAAAGCAGCTGATTTAACGCCATTTTGCCTCCCAGTGAAACCATACTTCTTCAAATCATACTGTGCCCTATTTACACTGATTGTCAGATATGGCTGACATCCAGCAAAGGAAAATTACCTGCCTGTGACAGCAGACAGACACGTATACATTTCAAAGTCTCTAAAGAGTACAAAAAAATGCCAAACTATCTCTGCAAATGTTTTCTTCACCTCTTCGTAATTGCTGCTATCCAGAATGTTAGCTTTCTCAGAGAGGAGAAAAGGATAGGTAACTTTTGAAAGCATGATGGAAAAGGAAGAAAGACGATTTAAAAGATCCTGCCATGGAGAACAAACTCAGTGATGAACAAATGGTGGTAAAGACGGTGAAGCTGACAGTCAGAGAAAAAAAAATACAAGAGAAACAATATACTTTGAAAAGTACCCCCTGAAGATTACAGATTTCTCTAAATGGACATGCATTCACTGTCTAACACCACCTGATGATGAAGCAGTGACTGTCCTTGATGCTTGTCTGAACAGGAGAAGTCTCAGTCTGTTACAAATATAGGCCCCCATATTCCAGTGTGGAACCCACTTGGTTCCACCTGCTGCAGTACATGGCCTAAAAGCTGTAAGGGAAATAGTTGAAACCAAGAGGCACACACCTTGAAGACATACACAATTACATGTACCAATTCAGTTTATTGCAGTCTGGTGCAGATTTTTGCTTATTCAAGGAATTTTGCCTGTGGTATTTTCTCACTACCAGCTATCTAAAGGCAGACTCCTGGCTGCACTTGCACCAGCCTCAATTCATCTGGCTCCGTCTGCTGCCAGAAGCTGCTGACTTTTAACTTTTGCTTTATGAATAACAACCCAGTTTTCACTACAGACAAATACCTGCAGAGGAGAATGACTGGTGTCATGGACTGTTCCTGTCCTAACTACAATGCACATAGTGAGTGAAAAGGTACGAGGTCCTTCAGAAGGCTGGAGAAGAATTCAGATGCAACCACTATTCTCTGCTCTTCTAGAAGTTCATGGCACTATGAAGCATTCCAAGTAATGGATCCTTCCTCCTTATGTGGTAACAACAAGCAAAAGACCAATGAAAGATGATAATTTAGGGTGCACTATAAGCAAAAAATTTTTTTGTGTTCCAAGAAAATGCTTTACCTGAGGAAGGACAGCCATTTTAAATATAGCCACGTTCTTTGCCAGTAAACAGGTGACTAGAATATTGTTTTTGGCAATGTACTGCTAACTGAAAAAAAAAAAATCTGAATTTACATCTACAATGAATGACTGATATTTAGTGACAATGAAATTTCAGTATCACCAAGAGACTTAAAAGCTAACAACCTGCTAAGATAAAGGGGAGTACTCTATCTTACTCCACTTCTGGTCACTGCAGGTTCAGAATCATGTAAACACCATCGTATCTTCTTATGTTTCAATCTAGATTTTCAGAGCTCTAAGTGCTATTTTTAAAGAAGATTCTGTTATTATATACTTAACTGTATTGCAGCATGACCAGCAGGTCCTGATTCGTTTGTCATTCTGCTGGCACACACTGAATCATAATCCCGTGCAGTTCTCCTGTCAGTGGTGAATTCTGCTGTAGCCACAGAACTAAGAACAGATCTGAATAAAAAGATACATATCATCTATGACTATTCATTTCTTTCACTATTCATCCACAGTGGATGAGCTTAAAGCACCCGCAGCTTGGTACAAACAAGTGAGGAACTACAAAGGCTGCTGCCTAATCCATTTTTCCTCGTGTTGTCTGGAATGGTATCCTACAAGGCTTAACTGCACAAACTTGGTCGCACTGAATTATGTCATCTTGAGACAAAATCTCTTCTTTCTAAAAAGAATGGAAAGATGGATGGCTTAGAAACAGAAGTAAAAAGTCTGAGTGCTTTATTGACCCAACTGACATCCTATGAATGGTAAACAATAAAAATTCATGGAAAGTTAGAAAAGTTGTTTCTTATTCTTATTGCTGTCCCCCCAAATGTTCATGCCAAAGAAAAATGCAAAATTCTCTTAAACCACATATTTAAAAATCTTGCAATTTTATTTGCATATAAAGGCTGCTAGATATAATATCACAATAAATTTAAAAGAAACAACTGCTTTTCTAAATTCCATTAACAAGGTAACATAAAACAGAACAAAGCTCAATAGCATTTACAGTGGTAGAACAGAAATAACTATCTGCAACAATATTTTGTGCTAGCAAGATTGCATTTACACACAGTGCAAAATAAGAAAAAGAAAATAAAAAGACAAGAAGAATATTTAAATATAAAGGACAACTAAGCCTTATTTTAGTTAGGCTTGATTGTATCCATTTGACTCTATACATGCCTGAACTACGACAAAGATTTAACTCAGGCTCTTGAAGGCCTTGAGCACTTGGAAAATGTGTCACATCCTTCATAATTTAGATGTGCTGTACAGCATAATTTTGCAGATGCTATACTGGCAATATTAAATCCTAGCTTAGTTATAATGCACAAAAAATACATATATATATATAAATTCATATTTAAAAGGAGTCCGCATTTACATTTTTTTTTTTTTACTGCGTGAAATGCCTGCTCTTTGCAGCTTTCACCCCCAGTTTTTTAAAGCTAAAATAATTTAAAAACAAACAATAAAAGGTAGATACCACGTACAGGCTGTGGCTATCTATACCAGTCTTTAACGTATAAAGCAGGTAGTGACAAACAACTGAGAAGTCTATTCTCCCCTTGCTGCATTCTACTGTCAACAGAAAGAAGTTTCAGTACATGCACACATATCAAGAGGCAAATGGACCCCAAAATCTTGTTTGTGCTACTAAAAAAAAAATGATATAAATGGAGAGATGAAAAGCTAACATTTAGACCTAAGGAAAAAGAAGACACTTAAAAAAACCCCCGACAGTAACATAAGTTGTGCAAATTTGGGTGTTTTTAAATGCTGCCTATTTTTTTAGCTTATCATATAATATTAAAATAAGGTCTCTCACTTCTTAAAAGAAAGCTTGGCTGTCCTTTTGAGAACACTATAACAATTTACAATGGCAAATTTATTGAAAAACAAAATTCATTTTACAAATTCACAATGCTTTATCAATTTAAAATGAATGCTGCATTTCCAAAAAGCACAACCCTCTTAACTTTTTTTTCTTTTGTACCAGCAATTTACCAAAAAAAATCCATCCCAAAACAAAAACAACCACAATTCTCTCCCCCAAAATGCTCCCCCCCCCCACCCAGTAATTTTGAAATAAACATGTAACAGAATGTAAGTTTTGTAATTAGAAAATGGCAGTTTATAGACCTTCCCCAGTTCCAAATGTGCAGTAGTGCTTCATGATCCTTGAGGGGTTGGAAGGTCAAATATAATTGGAGGATTGGTTGGTTGAAAGCTGACTGTACACGTTGAAGCATTGATGTAGGTTGTGTAACCGTCTGTCATAATGCCATAACCTGTAGGGAGAATGTGTCACACTTACTGTAATATAAACAAACGATGCTGCCCATGGGCAGCTCCACTGAAAGCTTGTTGTGGGATCAATGCTTTGGAATAAAATTAAATTAATCCCTTCAAAATGACATAAGCTCTTGAAAGCTGCCACAAAGACTTGATGGAAAAAATGCAATATACTGTATTTGAAATAAGAACTGAGGCTTTTGTTTTATGTTCACACATTTTTCCACGGAAAATCCTCTCCTGCAATTGGTTACAGCAAAACCAGAGACAAAATCACACATGTACTTTTTCTAATTACTTAATTAGTACGTTGTACTTTGCATGCTTGTAGTATCTGTCAGATAATAAAAGACCAATCAGGAACAGGAGATTTAGAAGTAACTTCAGTTTTACCTACAAAAATCCTTGCTGTCTCTGGACAATGAACCAAGCTTGGTAAGCTTTCCCCATGCTAGCCTTCATCATCCAAGTCATCCTCACAGGACTGCCAAGATGGTGTTCACATTGGCTTGTAAAGCCTCAGAAACCCATTAGCAGCACGTTAAAAATAAACACACACACACACACATACATACATATATATTCCCACTCATAAAAGCTGCTGCAAAGTATTTCTTTGAAAGTATAAGTGGATCTAACCAATAGTGAAAAATGCAGGTATTACTTGGTTCTAAACAGGTCTTCACACAAAAGATGAGTCTCATTGACTCAAAGGGAAGCTGCAGTTATGGCAGCCTGAACAGGCAAGGCAATTTGAATCTAAATGTAGGAATAGACTTGACAAAAAGAACACAATTAAGGAGATTAAGTTCTTTACAAGGAGACACCAGTGAAAATCATGACTAAGGAAAGGAATCTCTTGCTATAATAGAGCACTGGAGGTCACTGGACAACCCCTGGCTTAAGCAGAAAGTTGAGGTTAAAGTTTAATAGATGACTGCTTTTCATTATGAAGGGATCCTGACAACTCATTCCCAAATAAATGAGGAAGTACCGAATATTAATCACAGGATTTTTCAGCATGCCAAGGACTTGACTCCTCAGTAACACTATGGCGTCAGTTTCAGGAGGCTGGAGACTCTTCTCAACCTCCTAAACATCTGGCCAGCAACTGCTGTGTTCAGGACAAATTTGAGCAACCAGCAGTAATGCCACTTCTCTTCTGGCCTCTATCTTCTCTTCCACTTGCCACACAGGAATAGGATGGAACATTGCAGAGGGCTGCGCACTCAAAGAATTTTGGGCCTGTGAACTGAATACCTGTGAACTGAACCACACCTGAGTCTTCATTCAGCCAATGTGATTCTACGATGTGAGAAAATGAATGATAATAAAAGCACAGAAATGTCTCCTCTTACAGACATTCTCTCAAGGACATGGAGACGGGGCTCCAGTTCCATCGGTGGAAGAGATCCATCGTTTTCAGCTGATATCCGTAGAACGCGCACAAAAAAACTAGAAAAAGTCTCGAAAGGATTTGGCACAAAACGTACCTTTTCATTTTATTATTATTATTAGGAGTTTAAGAGAACTTCCCATTGCTAACCCACAAGGGAAAATGTTTTTCTTTTAAACCAATGTGATACAGTACAGATCACTGCTGTCTGAAAGCTAAGATAAATCCAGCTACCTACAGCGTCTCTCACAAAGAATAATCACTTCAGAATTGTTGCAGTTTATTTATTTGGACTGGAAATTTTGATTTAGATCATCTTACGGTGGGGAAAACCTTGTTTGTGGTTGTTTTTACTTATCAACCAGCACAAAAAACCTGCGTGATCAAAATGTGTGTACAGCCTCCCTTGATTTAACAGAATGTAGTGTGTGTTCATCTGAGCTAGAGTTGGATGAGAATTAACTGTCCTGTGAGATGCTGCTCTTAAGAGTTGGCTATTTGTTTCTGTACAGAAACAGGTAATTCTTATATCTTCTGTGTAAGTACTAAAACAGGATTCTAACTTGTTTAAGTATTCTTGTAAGAATGCATTCGAATGTTCGCTTTTAACATGTGCTACCACCCTTCCTACGAGATTTAGATGCGAGGTGCTGCGTGTGGTTCCACAGTGCTTTTTCATAATGATCTTGCACATTAAAATTCTTTTCTCTCCCATTACTTAAGACTATTACAACTAGCAGTTTCAGCATCAAATGCAACTACAAAAGCTGCGTTTGTGTGTTTTAGCTGGAAGTCTTGCTATATTCACTTACTCTTAGTATGCAAGGATTAATATTTGTACAAAAAATGCAATCTTTTCCTGGGTGCATTCAAATACTGCTATCCATGCTACTATACTTAAGGTCACGTCAGGATTTCCATTATAAATTCCTTATTTACAGATCTTTGCCATGCGTAAAACCATGCGTAAATTCCCTTTCATGAAGTCATGAGGGCTTTGGAAAAACCAACAATACTAGTTGACAAAGCTCTCTTTTTTTTTTCCCCTTTTTCATTTCTGAAGTTCTCCAAATCTGTGAGCTTACAGAGAAGCTAATTAGAGTCAATGGAGAAACCTCCAAGGGGGAAATATAAAGCATTTAATGCATAATTTTGAGTTCTAGGGTCACAAAGTCTTACACTCTCTCGCAGGCAGACCTCCTAATATTTGTCTCACAGCCACATGAAAGCTACAAAATTGTATTAAAAATGTAAATATCTCCAAAATGTATTTAATCTCTCATTCCCTCCCGCTGCCACAAACTGAGCTTTTTATTTCTGATCTGGTACTGACAATGGGCAAATCTCTTCTAAAATATGAGACTGCTGGAAGCTAACATACACAGTATGAACTGTACTACAGGATGCTTTTAGAAATGTATGCAAAGTGAGTTCTGGCAATCTCTCCTCCTGATGTCTGTCCTCCTTTCTGCTTTTCCTTGCATGCTGAGGGAGGTAAGCTGAGACAGTAAGTTGTCTTCAATTTTCTAGCACTTTTCTTGGCTCCCGCACTTGGAATAATTGGAATAATTTTAATTTTGGCTTGCATGTGTGGGGAATCTCATCTGTTTCTCTAACAAAGTTTGTCAAAATTTACATTGCTTTCAAATAACCTGTGTAGAACAACCTTTGCACAGTGAAAGATGTAGGTGGCTAAATGTAGCACACATTCCTGAAACAGCCTGTTTTAATTCTGGCATAAATTTACAAAGTGCTGTGCATGCAATCACTTCCCTCAGTTCCCTCCCTACTTTAGTCCAATATGCCAGTACCCATCCCTTTGCAATGCATCTTCGAGATGCGCTCCTTTGGAATTAGCCTCAGATCAAAGAGGAGAGTAGCACAGGTCCTTACCTTCATGGATTCCACCAAAGACGTGGAGTTTGGGCCTTACTCGCCTCTGCACTGTGTTTAGCAGTTCCACACAACCAACTCTCTGCAGCTCCTTTGGAACCCAGTCTCGAAAACCTGAAGGCAAAATGCAATCAATACTATTAATTTTCTCTATTCAGGTAAGGTTTTACATAGTCTTTCAGGAAGTCATAATTCACTGAAGGTTTATTACCATTATCTACAGTCATAACCTCTCCATTAAAGCACACAATGGCTTTTAAGCAACATTTCACTGTCACTTCGTCTTCCTTAAGATTTCCCCTCTCCATATGCATTAATATTTTTCTGGATGTGATTTGTTTTTTTAAACTATAGGCTTAAACTCATCTTCCACCTTCAAACCCTGGAACATTTTTTCCCGGCACTGCTGCTGATTTTTCTTCCCTTTCCCCTGGCTCTCACAGCGGTCACCTTCCCAATTCAGTGAGGTGGTCCCTCCAGAAGCAAAATACGTGAGGAAATCAGCTGTTCTACAACCTGACACCTCTGCCACCCCAAAGATTTAACAACACTCCCTCCCACATCTTCCAGAGGTCTGCAAGCGTCAGGTAATTTCTGAGACCCCAGTCAGCAACAAGAAGCAATGCATATTCAATTAAAGCATTCATTAGCATCTGCAGCATCACTGTATTTCTCCACGAACCCAATTGAGAGCAGATGGATTAGCAACCCATGTAAAATAGCACCCGTGAAACATCATAAAAGTGCTTGTGGGGTTTTTTGCTTCTTCGGGAAAATAAACAGATTAAAAGAGTGCTATTCAGAGCGCTGGTTTTCAATATCCGGTGTGCTCCACTGTCAGCGGATGGTGCATCACTGCTTTATCAAAAGCAGCACGCAGGTAGCTCCGGGAAGCTTAAGTGAATTTGCAGCACTATTAAAAGAGCTCCTAGTAACCAGGATATAAGAAGAGCAGTAAGTATATTATTGGTCAAAAACTTTTTTTTTTCTCCTCTTAGCTCTGCTTAGATTGCTGACTCTTACCTTACTACTATACAAAGTACATCCATCCTGACTCCGTGGTCCCTGTGAGCCCTGTGAGAGCACTGAGCCAACCTGGTGGCATTTAAATGCTGTTTTATACTGGCACCATGCAATTCTGAGAACTGTGGGTTTTCTTTTTTTAAACTCACTACCACCCCAAAAGTCGATGACTTCATGTGATCGTGCGATGATCTGACCCCTTGGATTTCAAAACAATTTACTGAAAGCCTGGCAAAATCACAATCTATTAGCAGTAACGGTAATGAATAAGAAGCTGACACTCCTTCATCCTGATAAGCCGCATTTAAAAAAGGCAATGCTCAGTTGTAAAACTGACTGAAATATTGAAAATATGATCCTACACTGCTTGTCCCATGTCTTGAAGAAAAGCAATACGTGATGTGTGATAGTATTTTGTAGGGTAAAAGATAGCAAAAAATAGTGGAAATTTTAAAATGGTTTAGTGGGCACTTGAGATATGCCCCAAACCAAGTACTTCTGCCTCTGCTGAACAATCCTCATCTTAGCATCATTTTGAGACAACCAGAATTCACTTTATCGCAGAATTACTGTGATATCTGATATATCTGAATTACACACATTTTCAGGACAAGTGGAATGAAAAACTTCAACTAATTCATGAAAAAAAAATTTACACGTTTATATAGCTGTCATTAGTTTACAATTATCTGAGGGCATAATTTATTCCTTCACAAATTTACTATAAGTCAACTAGAATATGTAAGAGTGGTTTTACAGATATTATTCTTAAAAGGAAATTGTAAAGGAGAAAATGTGACTACACACTCTTGAACTTTTGACTGCAGACTCTAAAACCTCAAAGAAATATGTCATAGTAGGGGGGAAAATGTTTTAGAAGTTTTAGCCAACCTCTGAAAAATCACATGGGATTGGAAACTGTCAGATGAATATTGTACTTAAATAAAATGGCCGTGGAATTGGATATTTGATATTCCCTCACTTGAGCTAAACAAAAAATGTAATTGAAAAAAACACCTGGAAGCTCAACAGATTTTGCTAACCTTAATCATCACTTTACCCTTCTTTCAGAAAGGCTTTTTAATTCATAGCTTTGAGTTAGAGTGCAATTACAGCACACCTTATGGAATTATTAATTTTGCTTAGTTGGAAGGTAAAATTCTCATGCAAAAAAAAATAATCACACACAGCTTTTGTTTCACTTACCAAGGGGAGGTCCGTGTGTCATTAGTATATCAATACCCTCAGGGATAAGGTTCCACTTGTCTAGCAAAGACTGACCTCTGGGTAGGTTAAAGCCCCATCCGTTAAACCACGGTGTCCTTTGGGGGAAAATAAGATGAAGTGCATCAGTGGAAAATAAAAATCTCTTCCCTTCTCCAATTTTTCTGAATTACAGTAACTTCTGCAGTACAGAGACTACTTACAGACAGCCTTTTCGAAGGGGATGTCTCTAAAACAAACTGGTTCAAATACATACTGATCTGTACATTTGAATTTGCATTAATATCCAATGCTCTTTTTGTACTTCAAGAGTATTCAGCTCTGGGGATATTTATCCAACAAAGAGAAAGGGAAAAAATTTAAATAACGCAAGCTCAATCTAAAGCTTACATTTGGGGATGTTCAAATATAAGAACTCCTACCTTGTATTATCCAATCAAAACAATCAAAAATCTCAGTTTTTGGAGGCAAAGGACAATTGCAGCACAAGGCATCTAGCGGGTAACAGTTCATCAGGAAGACAGCATAATATTGTGGATGTAAGCACTGCGTACTGCGTTATTTCACCAAATTCAAACTTCCTTTGTCTAGCACTTTTAATATCAGAACATTTGCACATAACTTGGCTTTGAACCCCTGAGCCTCCTGGAGGCCTTGATCAATGTTTAGCCTCACAGTAACTTTTTAAAAGAGATCTTATCACTTAAAACTCATTTAGTATTTTTTAAGAGAAAACAGATCCTCAGTTTTCTCCATCACAGGACAGCATTGTTCTGTGACATTTGTTTATCCATCAACCCAGGCATGTAATGATAAAAAGCCTACTTTCTTAGGAGTACTTTTTCAACGTGTAATACCAAAGTGAGTGGTTTTGATGCAAGTATAATACAGTAAAGTCTTTCCTGATCGGGTAAGTCCACAATTGTTCTTAAGAGGCAATGTTTACAGCTGTTATTTAAACATTTTGGATAGCTGTTAGAATTGAAGTATTTGTAATAGTTTTCATCTGTGTGTGTGCTTCTTAGAATGTAGGCAACAGAATTAAGACTGGGTTGCTTCATTTTCTAGGAGGGTTTCCCTGTTCCAGACATAGATATTTGGGGCCATCTTTCTCAGAGCTCAAGCTACTCCTGCAGTCTTCTCTGTACTGCAGTTATGAAAAGAAAACTTTCACGTAAAAAAAAAAAGTGGAAAAGCATACCTGTTAAATAAGAAAGATCATTAAGTGTCCTACATCACTTCATTATGTAATCTGCCTTCTGCACCCTCTAACTTATGAATATGTTCAATCTCAAATACGCATTCAAGTGGAAATTTCCCATTGAGATTACATCTCTATTTAATTTTATTTTTTTGTAATTAAAATACATACTTTGCTTGCCAGAGAAAGTAATTTGACCAAGGAAAGGTTTACCCAGTTCTAAGTACATTCAGAGTTCCTGACAATCAGCAGTATGGGCAAACAGCAGGCACTACCAACACAGGTGCAGGAAGGTCACAGTTACAAATCACAGACACATCCTTCTCCCATGTGGTCCTTCTGAGCTAATGCTTATATGACACATACATAGGAACTTGTTCAACCTAATAGACTTCCTGCATGTTGGAAGAATGGCACGAAAAGACAGGAAAATTAAAGCTAGTTAAGCATTTTATATAAGCTATGGGTTCCTCGTGCATAGCAAAGAAACTCCAGCTCTCACTGTTGGCTTACTCTGCACCAAATGAAAACCCGAAAAAAGATCTTATGTTGTTAAGTGAGGGCAGTGCACCGCAGAGCAGGTTTGCAAGCTACTGAATTAAAAATGAAAGGTGTCTGAACTTCAGCTAAATCACAACTGTTCCTGCTTTTCCATGATTCACCTTTCTGAAACGTCTAAATTAGGTATGAATGTTTCCTTTCCTATAATGTTCCCACGTTTTAACATTATCAAGATTATCAAAACCCTCAGGGCTGCAGTTGGCTAAACATTCAGCTGCTTAAAAAAACAAACACACAGCACATAGGTTGAACTTTTCACTATCAATTAATGATTCTTTCCCCACTTGCATTTCTCCTGCAGATAGTACTGTACTTATTATACCATAGTTAAACCTGAAACATGAAACCACATCTGTGATCTCTCTGGAGCTCTTTGGAGACTGCAACCACGGAAAAAGCTGCATTTGTCTGCAGGTTTTTTATTTTATGTTATTCTTAAGCACTGAGGGAGGAGGAGGGGAATCCGAGTTCCAATATATTCTTCCTTCACCAGCCTCTGTAATTAGCTGTGACTAACAGCCACCACATGGGAACCCACTTGTAAGAAAACTTTCGAGATGCCTTCCCCAATAGCCAGCACATGCACAAAAAAGACAGCAATCTTTATTACACTAAATCTTTTCATAAAAAAAAAAAAAATAAATCGGGAAGATGAGAGGGCGTGACTGGAAGAACACCAGGGTTTAGGCTCCCCTCCCTGACGCAGGCCTCGCCCTGTGCCCCGGCCAACATGAGGAGAGGCGCTTGGCCCCTGTGGGCCTGAGGCGCTCGAGGCCTCGCAGGGAAACTCACAGGGCGCCTTTGGAACAGCACCGAGAAGAAAAACGGCGCTGTGGCACAGGCTCAGGTTGGGATGAGATCCCATGGAAGGTCACCCCGTGTTTGCACTACGCTGTGTTGCAGTGCAGACGAAATGGAGTTGATGTGCTGCGAATCCCCGGAGCGGCCAGATGAATGGCTGCTTGTCCCCAGCAAGTGCTGAATGGGTGGAGGAGAGGCAAAGCCCACGCCGCAGGCAGGTAGCATGCTATCAGCACATGTTGGATAGGGATATTTCACTCCAGATATTGCCTTTCTTTGCATACCAAAGAGCTAAACAGTCACACACAACTTTTAAATAATCTAGGGGAAAAGCTGTGCACGCAGATACATGCCTCCCGCAACGCCTTCCTGAGCTGACTATCTGTTGGGAGAAGACACCTCCGCTCCAAGAGGATGTGTCTGTGATGTGCTTTGGCTGCACCCAGCTATGATAAGGTGCAATCCAGTGCAAATAATTATGTAGAGGCTAATTAGGCATTCGTAATCATATTTAAGACCTGACATATTTTTCCTTCCTATTAAGTTTGAAGTAACAGAGTTCTGTGGACCACTAGCAACTCGAATAGCATGCTCCATTTTTAAATAGTCAAAAGAAAAGAAAGCGATCAACTGTTGAAATGTCACAAGGGAGGCGTAGACATAAAAAACCATGGGAATTAGTAATGAGAGATAACAAATGATTTTGTCATTTTACGTTTGACGGACCAGAACACTTCCTCATACGCAACGCACGGCATGACACGGGTCCCGCTTACGCACCGTGTCAGCCCACGGCCAGGAGAACCTAATTTAGCCTCTGCTCATCAGAGCCACACTGCGCTTCACAGCATCCTTCACGTGCCATGAAACTGTCATCGTAATTCTTGATCCCTGGCTCACCTGACAGCTCAGCCCTCCCCTGACTGCAAAGCTTCCTTATCATTTAGGCATAGCAGCTCTGCTGGCACCAGATGTATCACAGGGAATATCCTGATGAAAGGCAGACACCTGCCCCACTGCTATACCCTCTTCAGTTCTTAATTTCTACGCAGAAGTCCCCACAGATTCCTCTCCACCTGGCGTTCTGGAAGTTACATTTTCTGCAATTAAAAGAATGCTTATGCAGCAGGCCACGCATTACCTTCCCACCCTGTGCTGCAAGAGGCGCGCACACCACTTGCCATCATAACAAGGAGGCGGGGATCTTAAACTTCAGGGCAAGGCTTACCCTCCCTTCACAGGTGCACTGGAAGAACTGCCTGACAAGAAAAACAAATCCACCGGCCTTCAGAGGCAGAGAGCTGACTCTTCAGCAGGTGATCACATCCTCCCTTTTCCCAAGTAACTTAAGTGTTCTTACTAGTTTGCTATTATTATAAAAAAAAAAAAAAAAAAAAGTACAGCGAGGGAGCATTACTTTACAGCATAAGCTTCAGAAAACAAAATCACAACCCCTCTGTGGCGTGCACATCTTCTGAGCAGCAGTCACATAGGGAAACAGAAGACACACAGCTATGGCCAAGTTCATCCAAGCGATGCAAGTATTTTGACTCCGTCAGGAAGGTTAATGTTTTTAAAGGATGGTATCTCCCACCATCTACTTTCATTCCTTCTCTGGCTAGGGGCTCATGAATTTAATTACACAATCCTCAGAGTTCAACAATGCAAAAGGTAAACCTACAATGAGACCTTCTAGACAAAACTTTTACTTTTAACCCACGAGTAAATCCAATTATTTCATTAGTTACATCTAAACAGCAGCAGAAAAAATAAATTCTGTTTTCTATTTCTTGTATTCGTTCATTTTTAAGGCTAACCAGTCCCCTAGAAAAGCTTCGATTTGATCTTTAATCCTATGAGTGAAGTGTACAGGAGGCAAAAATCTGGGGCTGTTTCCTTCTACAGGACCAAGCTGAATGAGCATCTGAAACACACCGCGGCGGGAAGCGCTTCCACGCAACGAACAACAGTAATGAAACGCTCGCTATTTTTGTCGGCATTCAAAGTGAACACACAAGCCTGGAAGGAGATAGACAGTTCCTGCAGCAGCAAAGACAGGATGAGACAGGGCACTGCATATGCATTCCTAGAATTGTTGAGGTCCGGGACTAGCCTACTAGCGTAGCCCCAAAATATTCGCCACAGCCCTACGCAAAAGCTTGCAGCAGTGCAGTGCACTAGCTGACAGCAAACCGCAAAGGGAATAAAAACAAAAGCGACCTTTGTGCACAGCAAAGAAAAGCCTTCCGATCCTCCGCCCTCCATCCCGAGGCGGCACACAAATGTTTGCCAGGGAGGAGCAGCACACGCGCCCGCTCCGCCCGTCAATGGGCAGAGCGTGCCCGGTGGGTGGGAAAACACAACAGTGACGGTGGCAAGGGGAGAAGGGGAAGCCCAGAGCGTGTGTAACCATGAAAACAAAGGGCTGAGCAGGGCAAGTGCACAGCGTACTAAGTAAGCACATTTTACAAGATAAGAGCTTCTGTAAAGACTCTGACACTTGCCACAAAAGCATTTTTGATTAAGCTCTTTCTTAGAGTGAATATTAAAACCCCCTTTTTTAATATAATGTAACAACAACTAGGAAATCTTAAAGGCTAAATAATTTCCTAAATGTGCTTGTTATAACATCGTGATATTGCTCATAACGTTGTGATATCAGAAAAGGACAAAGTTAAATGGTTCTAGCTGTCCTAGCTCATTTCCACCTGCGTTTACATGCTGTGCCTCAGTGTCCCACTGAGGAAAGTGGGGACAGTAACATGCAACCTTCTTAAAAAGTATCACAGAGTCCAGTTCCTTGGGGTTTTGCTTATCCTGCATCTTTAAACAACTGAAGCTCCCATGGGACAGCTCTTACGAAAGAGGGTTACCAGTACTGTGACAATGTGACTGTACGCCTCTCTGAATTTCAGGCACCTCTGCAAATGTCTAAAACACAGTTCTGCTATTCTCCCAACGTTACAAAAAGCTGAAGCCACAACAACGGCTGGTATTTTTGCAGATTTTCTCTCTTTCAACTCACATACTACAATTTCTAAACATTTATTGGTTCTCTGAATGATAAAACATTTAAGAAACACAGCACACACATACACAAGTTTGGAAGGAAAGAGTCCACGCAGTACCTTGCCCCCATAAAGCTAGTGCAAACTAGTGCACCAAGCTGTTCTGAATTTGTACCTCAGGTTATACAAACCAGTAAGAGGAGGTTTTAGCTTGGACTCCTTTCAGGCAGAGACCTGTGCTTTGATCTTTGAGATGTAAGAAACTAAAAACAAGGTACTCAAATGCTGCCATTTAGCAAGTTCTCCAGATATGCTAGTCTGGACCAGATTATGTCCTAAAACAAGGACAGACACAGAAGTAAGTACAGCTTTAGCCATCTGTATGGTTGGAAAATGTATGAAAAGAATTCTCTTCTGCATCTTGCAGTTCTGCTCTCTTGCCCTCTGCACATCTCTGCCTGCGATGCCTCCAGGATGCTCCAACTTTTATTGACGTGATTGAGCTCTGGTCCCCAAATCTGGAGCCTAATATTTCTGCAGATACCTTTCAAATATCCGGTCTCTCTAAAGGCCATGCAACCGACACCCGACATCTTCTGTCCTGTGTCCTGGATGGTTAGCAATGCATTTCATAGGAGAAACTGAAACATCTGCTCAAATCACATACTTTGTGTTAACAATACCAGAGCACCACAGTGAGTATTTAAGACCACAAGTTAACTTCTGTGGGAAAGATGTGTGTTTTAAAAAAGAAGCCAGAAGAAAGTTGTGTAAAGAAACAGAAAAACATGCCAGCGTTTAAGAAACTTAAAGCCAATAAATCTGACAATCAGGAGGTTAAAATACCAGCAGGATCACAGAGGATCACAAGACAGAGAGGACAGCAAGACAGGGCATGGGGCTCCCTGAGGAAAGGAGCGAAAGAACATGCAGTGAAGCAGAGAAGGAGATGACACCAGCATGGTAGTGGATACTGGAGAGGTAAGGAATAGATGAGATTTTCAACTTTATGACTCAGAAAAACTTTGGTTAAGTATGTGAATTGCTCATCAAAGAGGAAATTTCCTCCAAATCTTCTGAGGTTTTCCAATCTCTAGCTGTATTGCAATTATTTTATTGAGGGCTTTACTTAATGAGATCTGGGAGATATTTTAATATCCCAAAAATATGAAAATAATTCAAACTTGACTCAAGGGCTAATTTCATTCTACTTTTAAAACACACAGAACTACACAGACCTACTAACAGAAGAACGTATTAGCCCTTGCGTTCTTCTGCGTTGTGTATGGCTGAGGCTGGTTTAAGGGACACACCTGGGCCAAAGTTAGCACCAGGCTCAGCTGGGGCTGCACAGGACCCACGCTGCATTTTCCCCAACTGCAACAGGAGTGCTATGGCAGCAGGTCAGGCCTGCGAAACACCACGTGGACTGATCTGAGCTGAACTGCTTCTTGTTCCAGAAAGGGCATGTTGTCCCCTTCGTTCCCATACTGCAACCATGCCCATTACAGTGTCAAAGGATGCTGCAGTACTGAAAACAGCTTGAATTTCTCAGTTTTTAATGGTAGGATTTTCTGATTTTTGTGGAAATGAAGAGGAAGGAGCTGCCTGGTCCAGAAGCTCTCCACAATATAAAATCAACGTCCACTCTGAGGCACCGGGCAGGAGGAGGAAGAAAGAAAAAACAAACAGTAGTTGGCTGAAATTTTGATTCCATTCTTCTCAACCACTGTGCATGTTCCAGCACAATGCTTGGATGCCCACTTTCTTCTAGAAAACATGATCATAAGATACTATTCACATTACCTCTTAAAATCCTTTTTCTATATGCCTCTGAACTCTCTATGCAGGAAATATAAATTGTCAGAGCTTCAACCCCAGGTAGATCTGGAAAAGGGTTTTATGAGTAGCCCTCTTTTTGCATTGACAACACAAATTAGGGCATTTCTGCATGTTTTCCATTCATGTAATTGCCACTATATATATATATATATACACACACACACATGGAGAGAGAGATATTAAGTAGCACTTCGAAAATACTGTCTTTAACACAAACAAGCTACATTTTGGTGAAGGTGAAAACAAATGTTGCCAGACGCCCAGTGATGAAAAAAAAAAAAAAAAAGTCTCAAAAGAAGGTATTCCTGCCTACCCTATTGGTGAATTTGATTCTTGTTCCTAAGAAGCAGTTTCTTGAAACTTCATGTTTTTGAATACTACTTAAAACAGAATTCTTCAGCATCACCAGAGAGTCTCTGCATTTCCCCCAAAAGACTATGCTGGTCAGAGAAAAACATGACTGTTTATTCATTAACAAATGCTGGAGCCACAAACTACAGTTATTTCATATTTATTTTTCTAATGCAGTGTTTCAGCACCTTTACATAACTTTACATCTGCGTTCCTTACTGCTTTTAATATGTGTAACCGAACGATAGCAATACAAAAACTGAATCTTCCCTCCCCCAGAGGATTGTCTTTGGCTGGAGATTCCTTAAGATACCCTGAGCCACTGCAGAAGCTCATTGTTGCCAGAGAGGCCACAGTCTCCACACTACATCTGCCACAGATCCTTATGCCAGCTCCACTTCTTGCAGGCCCCTTTCATGAGCTGATTTAACTCACTAAAACAGCAGAAAACTAACTAAAAAGAGGAGAGAGGAAAAAAAAAAAAGAGCATAGACAACTGGAAGAAGATGAAGAAAAGTGAGATTTGGGGGGATCACTGATAAATGTTCATCTATGTTACTGTCACAGAATGCTACCAGCATTTGGTTTCTTTGAAGTCTGTGCTACTTTCCATTTCAGTTTATTTGTTAAGCTGGGTGTAAAGCCACTTACCCTCCATAGCCTTATGAAAACAGCCAAAACAATCAGAAAGTTTCCAGAGTCACGATATACATTTATTTGGCGTTTAAGTACTGCACAAAACATCATGGCTAGACCTTAAACAATAACACTGGTTTACCATTTAATTCCAAGTGTTAGAAGGTGTCGTTTATTTAAAAACTATGCGTGTTTTCTTCATTTTCTTCACTTATCATAGCCTTTGCCTTGTGCTGAAAAGTAACATCTGACGCAATCAAAATGTCACTTTGCTGAAAACTGTGATCCTACTTTGGAGTCTGCAGAAAAGTTGGTAGCTTCATCCAAACACACTGCCACCTCATTTGTCAAATTCTGTCAACCGAGAAACTACAAAAATTCATCGGGGAAAGGGGTGAGTATGGCTCTCTGAATACATATCATACCTCCTTCTCAATTCAGGCAACCTTATGTATTTGTTTTGTAGGCACATACAAAAATCCTCTAGCTGGTACTACATACACACAACTTACATATGTATACACGTGTGCATATATATACACATATAAATACACACTATATATGTAATATAGATGCATATAAATACATCTATCTCCTGTTGCTCTACCTGTGACAAGGAATCTAGCAAATAACTTGAAGAAACAGAAGAAGACACTCCAACCCAATGAAAACTACAACTACTATAGCACTCAAGCATGAACCCAGTAACCTAAGTTAACGTTTTCAGGTTATTACCTGGAGGAGTTGTTTTATGTATGAGCCAATTTAGCAAATCAATTAAGGTAATGCAGTTACTTGATCAACAGATGAACACAAAGGAAAAAAAATGACAGAACAGGCTGACAAAAAAAAATGAGGATCATAAAAGAAGCAGGAGCTGCTGAAAAGACTGCAGAGCATTCAGCATTACAGAGGTAAAAGGAGCATTATTTTAATTAAAAAGGATCTGTTTAAGCATGGGTCATTCGCTTTTGTTGGCTTCAAGATCATTAAGCAAAGATCTCAGATTACATGCACGTCAATTTACACAACATTTAATTTTAGGCTTACCCACCTTCATGACGTCCCTTCAAAGAGGTTTGTGGGGGGATGCAGATTACCACAGACTGAATAAGAGTCAATTTGACTCTTCTGGCAAAAAAAGCTAACATGAAAACTTTAATTATAAACCAATGTCATAGAATCTTTACTTCAGTATCAATGACTCCATCCGATCAACAAAATGCTCCTCATATTCTATCCAGTTCTCACATTGACTGAAACAAGGATTTTTCATCCTTGCAGCTATCAAAGGCAAGAAGCAACACCTAATTCCCCTCAAAAGAGGGTTAATGGCACATAATTAAGTGAAAGCAAGCAATAGGAAAAAAACATGAGTCAGGAAAGATCTCTTTCTCAGGAACGACCTCTTTCTCACGAACGACCCATCAAAACTCCTGATTTTATGGCAAGATGGAGTTGCCTCCTGGCTGGAGGACACTGTAGTTCAATTTGTCTGTTTTCAAGCCCTCTGCATGCCCACCAGAGCAAGCTGCTTCTTCTCCTGCAATCACAAAGCTCCAACCCCAGTCAGGGGCACCGTGCAGTGGCCAAAGTGCTGGCACCATCAGATGTTCCCATTGCTGCTAGAGGTTCACAATCCCCTCTTCATCCCTCTGGATCATATACTCTTGCATTTTTATGAAACATATTTTCAAAGAAAAGACGTGAGCTCATACTCCAAGTTTCCACCCGAAGTAAATTTTTACTGATGAGTTACAAGCCTAGGAACTGGTGGTTTATAATAGAAAGGCAGACTGACATTTAAATAGAGTGGATCTAGAATAATGGCTTTACATTAGTATTTTATGGGAGGCTGAATAACCACAGAGTTAACATACTGTATTTTCTAGCAATAAAAAAATCTGTTGAAAACAAAAGGTCATTTTATTTGATAATGTAAACGAATTAGATTTGTATTGTATGGTCACAAGAGTAAAGGAAAGATTAATTCTTAGAGGAGAAGTCAATATATCAGAATGGCTAGGATTGGTTTGGTATTAATCCTTTAACCATGTTGTAAAACCTGCGGTTCATAACCCACAGCCATATATTGCTGTACTCTCGATTTTAATACAGGCTCTGGACTTTCAGTCTGATCTGATAAAAATCTGAAACTTGCAGTAGGCCATTATGTGGGCAAACTATTCATTTCATATTCACCTCCCTGTCGTGTCAGTGCAGAGGTCATCTAAAGAGGGGGCCTAATTAATCAAACTGTCAGAGCCAATGAGGAGGAGCATGTTAATAGGACTTTTATTTCACCCAGGAAAGCACTGGTCTGACAGGAACCAGAAAATATGGCCTTGATGTTGCTGTTTATTAGCAATGCTGAGATCAGTAGTAATAGGTGCCAAGCAGCTTATGTTTGATAAAGTGCTGAATGTCAAGAACCTGTACCAACTAGAAATTAGACTGACAAGAGGGAGGAATGTCAGCATATTGATAGCTAGCAAGAGGAGATAGAGCTTGGACAGCACCACAAAACTAGAACCTCCACAGGTTCACCTCATTTTGTCAAAAGCAAAACAAACCCCCCCCCCCCCCCCCCCCCAAACAACAACAACAACCAGCTATTTTCCTGCACTCAGAGGTGAGACTTCTCTCTATGCAACTCCAGCATACATAAGGCAAGCACAGCCACACTGGCAGAAGAGCCCTAAACTTGGTACAATGGTGCAGAACTTAAGGGATTGCCTGGATGGGAACCCATGGCGATATAAGGCCCGCATGCTGGCCCCACGTCTGCTGTCCTTCGAGAAAAGTGTCAGGTTTTCAGCAAAGAGTAGTTTCACACCTAACACTGATCCAGATCATTGCAGAGGCTGTCGCAGACGAAGGATGCATAGCATAGGTAGCAGTGAGGTCCACACGCCGTTTGCCTGTGTTAGAGTGTGCACCTAGTGAGTTAATCCTGGCCCCAAACACAACAATAATGCTAACACAAATGTGGCAAGGATTTCATTTCTTACCCAAAGCCCTTTTTGCAAAATGGATGTTCTTAACACGAACTGCATGCCCATAGTAAAGAATAAAACAAGCACAGCTAAAAGGGAGTGAGTGGGAGATACAAGAGATGCTAACAGTTTTTGAAGGGCACTGGACTCATTTTAGCAGCAGCCACGGCATTTGCTGTGTGGGTGATATATGTAAAATCTTAAATTAATTATTTTAGTAATGCACCCCTACATGATTTCTCAGTCTGCAATGTATTTTATACTTCAGGCCATGGTAGGTTTTATAATTAACTACTTTCTGAAACCATTTTAATTAATTTTTTTCCCCAGCACCATTATTTCCAAATGAAGAGAGAGCTAACATTAAATGGCCTTCTAAATAGACTGCTGCAGGAATCTACTCTAGTAGGATGAAGCATTCAGAATCATGTCCCTGGTAATGCCCCCGGGAAGGTTTAAGCAGAGAATGTAGCAGCAGAAAGGAAGTGAGCTGCCCAAGGGGAGCCTCAGACACCAACGGGACACACAAGTTACTGGCTAAGTCAAAACCTTTCTTGGTGGAAGAGGAAGGCTGTTACATTTACAGCTGCTGTCATAGATCCAAATATCCTCATCCTAAATTATCTTTTTGTTTTTATTTTCCCTGAGAATAATCCATTGTCTGGATCTTCCTCTCAAAGCCAACAATACTCTAACTGGAATCAAATGTTGCAGAAGCGAATTCTGTGGTCCCCCATTCTCATGACTCAAGCCTCCATGGCAACCACACTCCATCCCTGAGCTCTCAGGAGGTTGCCACAAAAGCACAAGCCACTGCCCAGGGCGAAAATGCCATCTGTGATGTGGACAGCTATCCCTGATGAGTGGCCTAGCACAACTCACACTATAGAGACTAGGGAGAAACCTTTGCAGTAAGCTGGTTATCTGTTACTGGTTCTGTTATCCGGTTACTCATCCTGACTGGGGTTGATAGAGCTGAGCACTGAGCACTGTACAAAGATACTTTGGTGGCAGAACCGCTTGGAGAACCACCTGCCTTTCTCCTGAGCTTTCCCTGCTCTCCAAACAGGCACCGCTCCACTCTCTTGGTACTGATAAGACTGAGATGGGATCACTGACACATTACATCTTAAAAAAAAAAAAAAAAAAAAAAAAAGCATATCTTTTCAGTTAGTTGATTTACAGCACTCAAACCTTCCACAGCACAAACTACGGAAAGGAGAATGGTAGAACGGTGCACAGGACTGGTTATTCAGGGCACAAACTGGTTCTTTGGTGGCAAAACTCACTTGAAGTTTTACCATCAAACCACAACTTTACAGATAACAGTTCACCCCTATTGTAGAAGAAACATGGAGAATAATTAAGATACTTCCTCACATTCTGTTGTTTACAATGTCCTTTTGAATGGTTAAAATTATATTTTTTCCCCTTACAGTTTCATACTTCCTAATTTAAACAAAATAAGGCACAACTATGTACTTCACAGTAAACATGTCAGGTTGAAAATAAACAAATGAAGATAAAATGAGGTCCAAATGACTACCTTTTAGAAATTTAAATGGCTGTTTTCACAGCTACAAAAAAAGTGTATGTTCGGTAAAATCTTAATAATGGCTATGAGCGTCATTTTTACATTTCTCAAGTGCAGTAGTGTTTTTAAAATCATAGATTTGTTTCAGCATTAGCACGTGAAGTGGAAAGTAGCACTAATTCAGAACTGTGTTAACTGAGCAACTTTTTTGCTGCCATTGACAACTTATTACTTTGTGATTAGCATAGTACTTTATTAGTTTTTGGATTTTATTACCTAGATTGTTATTACTGGTGTGTGTGTATGACATGTACTTGTATATATATTTATTATTATTTTTTAATGATCTCACACCTTCATTTACTATTCTGGTGTTGAGTATGGCCAAGTAACTGTTTCTTCAATAGCTTTGTAGAAGTGTGTTCTTAAAATTGCTTGCCTAACTTCACAGAGATACTGCTGTTATTATGAAACAAAAGAAAATCTGCTTGTTGATCCCAATAACATTGCGATAGGAACCTTATTTACAGTATGATTTTAAAAATGGTCTTTTCTTACAGACTCATTAAATCTAAGCCTCATTTAACTACTAGGACATTTTTACCATGGGTTTAGTGACATACTGTGATAAACGTCTGTGTAACATCCTTCAACAATAGCCACGACTACAGTCATAACCACAATGTGTATAAACACTGCATCAGTTTTAACAATGCACTGTCCTGAATAGTAGGAAGTGAAGTAATACTAAACACATTTTTACTAACCAAACCAGCTTTTTCTTTTTTTTTTTTTTTCCTCCAATGGTTTCTGTTTTGTTTTGGGGGAATGCTTTGTTTTGTCAGTGGGAAAAATAACATTCCCCCTAAAATTATGAGAATTAAGCAGCTAAACTTTTTAAGTATTACATGATCCCTTTGAAATTTCGGCCTAGCCAGAAAGGTTTCCTGAAATTTGATTCTTTAGAGATAAAAGGGTTGGCAGCAGGATGAAAGCAGCCCTGCCCTTTTTTCCATGTCAGAGAAATGAATGGAATGGCTTATGAATACATGCAACTCACCCTTTCAGGAGCCACACTGGTGCCTATTTGTCCTGAAATATCAGTGTTAGGTTACTGTGCAAATCAAAATAACTGTTAGCCAGCATGAACTTGATCCACAAGAACAATGAGGACCAGAACGAGCTTTCGAGAGACTTAAACTTTTCAAACTACAATGTAATGCAAGAAACTAAAAGACATCTGTATAGGAACTGTGGTTTCCAAACACTTTATAAACTGTTACCAATTGTAACTTACTCTAGCTAAGAACAGAGATCAGGAGCAACAGAATTACACTGCAAACTAAAACTGAACAGGCTCAACTGCATTCTTGTTCGTGGCTGGCCTCTGATTTAATTTCACATAAAATGATATCGCAAAGCTGGACATGGTAAACCTACAGTATTTACACTGGAGACTAGGGTCTGACATTCTGTCTAAATGAAATTTCCCAGTTGTCCTAAACACTTTTTATCTTATTTCCATGCTAGCAGTTTGAATTGTCACTACATATTGCCACAGTGACAGATGAGCAAAAGCACAAGAAAGCAACATAGTTGGTTTCTCCAATGAATCATGCCTGGTAAATGTGAAAATTTACTTTTGCCCCGGTTTCTTGGTCCACACCCAGGCAGGTATTAATGGCACCAGAAGTAAGCTCTGGAATGGGACTTCATGCAGACTGAAATACAGAGCAGCGGTTAAGAATGCTTCGTATGTATTCATATACACACATTATTCAAAACAGCACTAAAGGCCACACCTTGCAAATATATATATATATATTTTATTTTACTGTATCTCACTAAGGTTAATGAGACACTGACAGCAATAAACTTCCTGTACTGTAAGGCTTGAGCCATGCGGCCATAATACATATTTTATGTGGATTAACAGACTGAGGCTCGGATGGTATTGATGAAAAAATAAACGTCCTTCAGAAAAAATTTGCTTAAGAGATGAACGCCTCCAGCTCGGTGGCTTTTCAGAATCTGTGGAGACTTCCCTCTCAGTGACAGTGGGGATAAGGCCATGGCAACACTGACCAGTGTCCCACCTTAGCTGACTATTTCTACTGACTGCACTGAATTGTTTCAAGGATGACTTCAAGATCAAACTCTGAACTTGGGTTTCTCATTCCTAGACCTCTCTCTTGTTGTAATGAAACCTTTATTAAGCAACCTCTCTATACAGGCTTGTCCATAGCATATTGCTGCTAACCACTAAAAGAAAAATAGATGGGACTAAGTTACCAAAGAACACCTAAATGTTGCTTACTCTCTCTTCCAGGTGAGTAACGCTCTGAACAACACTCCTGTTTACCTCAATGAGATCAAGACTTGCCACGCATGGCAATGACTCTTTTTGAGCCATAACCCCCCCCCCCCCCAAAAAAAAAAAAAAAAAAAAGGAAGAAAAAGGAGCAGTGAGCATTTGTATGCAGCAACCTCCATCTAGAAACATCCAACATCTGTATCAACATGTGTGAAATGCTGGTCTCATTGAAGTCAGTGTTCAAAATTTCACCCATGATCTATTTTTCAATAAGTCATCTCTCACTGTTCTGCTCTTTTATATTGCTTTGCTTCTGAGAGCACAGAAGATATGAAAAGGTGCATTTCTATTAGCAACATCCACTTTAAAACTTCACATTTCACCCTCTTTATAAGGCTCTGCTGCTATCCATTCTCTGATACAAGAGGTTTTTCAGCCTTCATCTGGCTTTATCCTCACAAGAAATCATTTCAACTATGGCAATACTCTCTGTGTAAAAAAAAACACATCAGAGGTCAACATGGACTCTCTTGTAAGCATTAGGAAATGAACTTTTGAGTCATAGAGGTAGGGTAAAAATAGAGTTCTCCACCGCATCTTCAATAAAGTCCCCAGAAGATGGGAATATGTACAACTACTTACTTAAGCAAGTGTAGTACAACTGAGACCCCAAATGAGTTGAATCTTCCACGAGTGAAATTATGAGACTCAAGCATACAATATATTAGGAGTGTATTTTCAGAGCTTAATAGTGAACCACCTAAACCACCAGCACGATATCCTTACGGAGGTAAGTTTATCCCTGCTGTAGCTTTATTTCTTACAATGCATCAGGAACAAATATGACCTGTTATTGTTATGTAAAGTGAATGCAAGTCTATTAATACTAGAGTTCCTGTCAGCTAAATATAGCCTTCTAAAAGTCAAACGTTTGGTCCAAGCCAGGGCTGGGCTCCTTTATAGGCAACGGAGAGAGCCAAGCCTTGCAAAGTGCAATTCAACTTGTCCACAGGCTGATGTTTAAAGCAGTGGGATGGAATGCAGGGGCTGCTTTCTCTCCCCGCTAACTAAAAAAGGTAGCTGAAGAACTTAGCTTATCTTACACTCTCAGCCTTTAAATGCAAAAAAAGAAAAAAAAACAAACCACCCTCAACAACCCCACTTACTGTACCTTAAGGAACATCATGAATATATGCAATAAGACTTCTGCAGAAAATAGTGGTAAGAAAGGTGTTTGTTCACATGAGAGTGCATGTATATATACGGCGTATAAAATTTGACACCTAAAAGAAAGAACATATATACACCAACTTCTGGCAATACTGAAAACCCTTCAGCATGTTTCATCTTTCAAAGTGTGCAATGCTTATAAGAAGGCAACTGTGATACTGCTTTTAAGCTATTTTAGTAAAGGCCCTTGACAAGCTTCACATAAAATATTCAGCTTTGATGCTTTCAGGTCCACACAATTTAACTTAAAATGCTCTCAGTCTTCAGCCCACATTCTGAATAGGGTTATTCTAAAGGCAGTGTGTGGATTCTATGCTTTCCTTTACCCTTCCCAGATCCCTTTCTCAAGTGTGATAGTATTGGACTGCATCACAAACACAAGCTAAAATCCGAAACAGTTTATTTTTAGAATTACAATTATTTGGTAAAAATTGCAGTAGTTTTTAAGAAAACTGCTATGAAGGAATTTCACATTTGCTTCAAAAGTATGGTACAGCTGAAAAGCAGAGGGGGCTGTAAGGATCCTATATATTTGGTCCTCTAGTATCAAACTGGCCATGCCTTTTACTGGGAAGGGTTTTGCCTTCTGAACTGGTTTTTGACATGAAATTCTGGCTTTGTAGAACTGAGGAGCCAGCGATACTGATTTCAGAGGGAGTAGGCTTTCCTCCCTGATCTTTCGTTATTGTCTGCATAATTGGCAGGTATCAGTTCAATGTAAATATGACACTTTTGCTGGCATAAAGCAAAAGCCAAACTCTTACAGGCCTGGAGACTTCAATATATTTTTCTAAGCTATTTAGATGCCAAAGCTGGCATCAAGATGGAGATATGGTTGAGCCTGGATGCTGCACTTCGTAATGTAAATCTGCAGTCCTTAATCAGGCAGAAATCCAAGTGCGGCATTTAAATCTTTCTCATCTGCTGTCTGACTAAGATCTTCAGATCAAGCACATAATTTAAAGCCTACTGAGATCAATGGAAAAATCCTACTGGCTTCAATAAGCTTTGGATCAGGCTCAGAGGACCACAGTCAGGAAGTTACGTTGGGCCTACAAATGGAAGCAGGCATCTAGTAAGTTTTCCAAAGAACTAATGCAGATGCTGAAAACACTTTTATGACTGAGTGCTTTCAGCATAGATTTTGAAAACAAACAGATTCTCAGTTGAACTACGCCATTTTTTTTGCCAGCTCAGCACAAAAACTTATAGTTATCTTAGTTTTCCTCTCAACTTTTCCACCTTCCTGTCCTGAACTACAGTAATCTCACATTTTCTTTATTCTTTGTTTCGCTGGAAATCGGGCACCTCTTTTTTGCTCCTTTTTTTACCCTTTCCCCTCTCTCTCTGTTTGGTACACTTGGGAATTTTCTCCTTGACAACAGAACCTCATGATAAAATAGAGGCTAATAACACTTTTAACTTCTATTCATGTTATGCAAAGATATTTTAACTTCTGTTGAACTCAAGCTATAGGAAATGGTGACTTCAAACTGGACTTGATACATGATATGGTCATTGAGATATTTCCTATAAATATTTTAGATGGTAATTCTATTCTTCCCAAAGAGAAAATGACTTAATTATCAGAGTCTTTTACTTACCCTATTCATGGGAACAGATATACTTTTGTAGCATATTTAAAGATACTAAATTATGAAAACCGGTTCACACAGGGTAACTATCAGAGATAATTATTTGATAGTTCATTACAATGACTACAGGAGATTTATTTATAATAAGCGCCATGTTTTATAATGTGGTACCAAAGCCACATACTACTACAGAGCCAAAAAAAGCCTCCTTTGGCACCAGCAGACTAAAAATCAGTGCAACTTGATCATACAAATATATGGTTAATAAGCAAACACATTTCTCTTTGCTGTATTAATACTGCACAGCCACCACAATCAATTTCCTTGTCCAAAGCCCACTCAGGTCAGTCTGCTGACTTAAGAGCTGTGCATGCACATCCATAAATACGATTTGCCATTTTCTGTTTTATAATTCACCACTTACCCTTTAAGCATATGTTTGTTAAACTCCTAACAAGACTGATGTCTTGATTTGACGCCCATTTGCAGAGACTGCAACTTCAGCTCCCACTGAAACCAAAGGTTTCCCTATGGATTTAATTCCAGGTGACTACTGCCAAGGCATTTCATTTTTCCCTGCTGTTTTTATGCATGCATGGACTAGGTCTAATAATTTACTGTGCAATTATTGCAAAACATATTTCGCTAATGATAATGCTAGAAAAATGTTTGAAATCTAGGAAGGTGCAATCAGAAGGACCAGACCAAATGTTCACTGAAGCCTATGGAAAGATGGAGGCAGCTCTGGATCGCACCTTGTTTACAAAGCACCATCTTCTTTACAGCTAACTAAATTTTACCTGAGGAATTACAGGTATGTTACAGATCATCTGTACAAGTTCCCTATAGAAAAAGGTGTGTAGAGAATATATGAATGCTGAATACATGGTGAGGAAGCAGGAAGATTCTATTTCCACAAGCATTTACGTACAATCTTTGACACTCATTCAGGGGTACTGTTTGTTACAAATTTTGCAACACAGCAATTTGTAGGATGGGCTCCTCTGCTTACTTTCAGCAACCTGACTACTTATGTGAAAAACCAAGCACAGAAACCACAACCCATGGATTTCCTGCTGCTGTTTTAACGAATCACCACACTAGTGAGAAAGTTGAGATTTTGGAACAGAATACCAACACTAAGCAGTTTTGATACACGTGCCAAGTTTGCTGCCAGTGTTTGCTGAAGTGAAATGAATTCACCTGAAATATTACCAGTGAGGAAGAGTGGAAGGTGCAACATATAATTACAATCAAAGGCAGGACATTAAAGCTGTGATATGTTAAGTTACCACCCTGGCTGGCCCCCACTGCTTACTGTAACTAGGAAAACATATTTTGCTCCCACCAACATTTACCTCCTTGTCATTAAGAAAGAAAAAAATTGCTGTGCTGGACCAACTTTTAATGAACTTATGTACCATGCCTCCAGAAATGATCAATATTTCTTGAAAGGAAAAATAAGAATAGCAACAAAATAAAAACCTAGAGCATCGTAACTACACTGAATTTCTTCTTGAACTATACTGCATTAAGTTTATTCCTCAAACAGTAAGATTCAGTTACTCATGTTGTAAGGTCAAGTACTACAAAATTAGGATTAACTAAGATTTTCAGTGCACAATTCAGCATGAAGTTTCTGTATGAAAGGGCAGTGCTTTTGACAGGTTGGCTGAAAAACACCAAGAGTTTCCATTACAGAAACTAAAAAGGGCAACAAGAACATATGCAAAAGATAACTGGGAATACTTCCCAGCAGTGCTTGCTTGCTATCCGTCCTGAAGGACTGAACCCATCAGCCAAAGCTCCACTTGTCCCCGCAAGCTTCCGCAGACTCTGTGATGAGCACTATGGCTTTCCACAAGTTGCAGCTGTAGAGAAGTTCACCAACTTCATCTCAGCTTGTTGGGTGCGTTGTGGAACACAGCTAACAACTCCAGGAGTACAGAAATACTGAAATTCAGCTTACTACGTACACAGTTCTAGCTGTGAGAGTGAGATGACTTGTTATTGTTACCTTTTTTTTCCCCCACTATTCATGATGCAAGAATGCTGGTGCCTTCATTTTGTCACTTGCAAAAGGCATTCAGTGTCAAAAAAATATATATACATATATATATATATATTTATTTATTTATTTATTTACTTTACTGATTGATTCCTTGTGCAAAATATCTTAAATAAGTTTCCAGAGGAAAGGATATTTTGGAATACATAACCGGAATAATTAACAAGTAAAAATATAAACATGGGGAAATGCCATTCAATCTTCAGAACATTGCTAGCATAAAAGCTCATGGGCTGTGTGTGTGTGTTGAAACTTACTAAGTAGAAAAGCAGAAGCCACACATGTCAGACTCAGTTCTCTGCTGCAATTTTATCACAGACATGCAGGAAAAATGTTAAGATTCACAACACTAAATGGTGGCAGGGAGACAAACTTCTATTTCTGATTTAATTAATACGGATTTTTATTCTGATTTTTTACGTAACGAATTCTAGTTTATATTAAATACATTATTACTGTTTTGGACAGCTAATTATTTTTAACATTTACCCTCAATCTGTGACTATCTACATGAAATCTACACTTCCAACAATACATTAAAATCATTATTAACTTAGGAAGTAAGCATTGTTTGATTGCCTCTAAAGTTAAAAGTCAAACCACTGAACTGGCAGAAGTCCCCAAATAAGCTCTTAGAACCACAGTTTGCTGAGAAAGGTTTTCATAGGATTATTCTCTGCTTTTGGAGCAAAGAGAATTATTTTTAATTTTAGCCTATACAAGTAGTTCATATTAATGTTTAATTAAAATGAAAAAATAGACTGGGAATTGGAAAAGCAAATGTGCCACCTGCAATTTATGAATAAAATCTAAGAATGGAAGACTACGTCCATTATCTCTGCAATCTTGAAAGACTAGCTTGACCAATACAGGAACAATAGCTCAGTTTAGAAACTGAGACAAAAGCAATACTTTGTCTAATGAGACAAAAAAGCTGCTGAAATGAACTTACTTTAGGTATTTAACAGTTGTAAGGTGGTTTTATTCAAGCAAAAGAATTTAAACATTGTGTTTATTCATAAATTAATTCTAATTTGCATCCAAAGACTGCTTGAAGTAATGACAGAAAAAAAGTTTAAAAAGCCTAATTTACCATTGTATGTCCAGAAAAATGTAAAATGCATAGACTGAAATGTAAAAAAAAAAAAAAAAAAATAGTGACTAACATATAGCAAGATATGCTGTTATTTAAATAAGAATAAGCAGCATAACATCTGATGTTACCACTAAAGAAATACTGTTAATCAGCAAAACTCAAGCTTTCTTCCAATAAAAAATCACCCCTATTTTAAATAGCACAAAAGCAAAACCAGATTAAGGCTAATTATAAATATCACTTCAACTTAAACCAAGCCATTTTGAAAAACACAATTAAGCACTCTCTTTTCCAAGCAGGTAACTTGGCAAATGGCAGTGCTGAGTTTTCCCCTGCTCCCGAGGCTTTCCCCTAAGTAACACTGTCTGCCTAATCTTTCTTCAGCCCCCTTACGGTGCCATCCATTGCCTTGCTTGCCCTCTTTCTGCACCTTGCTGCTGTTTATCCACCTTATCAGCTCAGGAAGAAATTTCGGCAAAACTCTTCCTCTGGTCACCGATATCTCTGGGAACCGAATCCATTAAGATATTTCTGACCCCTACTCATGCTATTTTAACTGGCTGTTGTACAGGAAGGAACTGATAAAAATAGGCTTACAATGCCCTTACAGATGAACTAGCAGGAGGCTTGATTGTGATTGATGCCTGAATAAATACACAATAACAGGCCCTACATTTCAACACAGCTTTTGATAGAAGGTATGGAGAAGTGTCGGTTTTCACTGCCTGGATTGCAGCTTTCTTTTCTCAAATACCTGGGAAGTGCCTTCCAGAGCAGACTGACTCTTCTACTTTGATTTTAAATACAGAGAGGGAGGTGGTATTGGTAGGCAGGAACGAATACTCGTAGGAGCCGGGAATTACAAAGGTGTGTTTCTTCCCACAGGTGCTTATGTGTGAGCCCCAAGTCTGAAAGGTCTAAATCCCTCTGAAGCCCAAACCCCTCCGCAGGTCCTCAGAGCCAAGGTGGGTCCATGGGAAAAACAAGCAACATCCTGAGAGCTCTGTGCCGAACCAGTGGCTCAGGCTTGGAGTCGGAGCTGGGCAGCGGAGGGCTGGGGCTGCTGTGGATTTTGGCAACTCAGGAACTCCCTGGGAGAAGTTCTCAGCAGGCATTTGGGTACAGGCTTTGCTCTGGGGAATTAAAACAAAGCCAGCTTCTTGCTTTTCTCCCAGGGGCTCCCAGTGGGGTCGGCTACAAGAGGAGGGGATGAGCTCCTTGCGAGGGCAGCCCATGTCCTCGCTGTACCTCACTGGTGATGGCTGCAGGTCCCTGCCCGGCACGGTGGCCGCATCTTCGGTAGGAAGGGCACTGTGGAGATGCATCAAGAGGACGAGCCCCGCCGCTCGCTGCTGGTTTGGACAGCAGGGGATACCGTGTTTCCAGCAGAGTTCCCAACAGCTTTCACTAACCCCACTGCACTGCAGTACAGATTGAAGTCTGTCTGTATTCTTTTATTCTTTCTTAATAAACTAGTTAGTGCTGAGTTATGCATTTACCAGCCCAAACAAAAATGTCAGGAAGCAAACTCAGTGCCCAGTTTTTATTAACCTTCGTCTTTTTGCAGAAGAGGGCTTCAAGTGTCCTGTAAGGACACATTATCAGCTCCCACTCCAAGTACCACCACTATCTACACCACTTCAACAGTATCTCTGATATGCCCTTTCTTATCCTGCAAATATATAGACACCTACTTAGCTTTCCAGTGGCACGATCCAGCAAAGTACTTAAGCAAGTACACAAACTTCAAGCAGGCAAATAGTCCCACTGGATTCTTTGAAATCACTCATGAAAGTAAGCTTGAATCTGTTCAGTACTTTCCCAGACCACCTTGCTAAAAATACCTAATAGTAATACTTGGCACTTGGCAGTACTTCGTGTGTTGAAACTACTGCCCAAACAGCAAGCAGAGAGGTGCGCATCCAAACAGCACGAGCCTCATTCTGCAAATAAAGAAATGAAGGCAAAGAAACAAGTTACTTCCTGCTCCTCGCGCAGCCAGGCAGCAGCAGAGCTGGGACTCCCACTCCGTTTCCTTCCCCATATGCTCAGTCCTTCTGGCATAAAGTGGCTCTGTAGCTGAAAGCACGGTTAGCATACATAGCAGCTGCCTGCCAGTCTGCAGTGCTACAAACAAAATTGATAAATTTGGTTCCACCAATTATTTTACAACAATTAATGTAGATCAGTGTGATACATACTCGAAGATGTGTTCTTTTAAATGGATAGTAATTGTGCTACCTAGTAATTTCAAAGACATAGGCATCTCTGACATGCACACGTTGCAGTGTTTTTTTGCGGGGTTGCAGCAGCACCACTGCCAAAAACCACCCCTCAGTTAGTGGCAGGGATGGGCTTGACTACAGGCTTGAGACATGAACTTACAGCTCTAGCTCCAAAAGCTTGCCTCAGGAGTACTGTAATTCAACCCAGCACAAACCCCTGTGCTCTGCTAAGGAGCACCAAACACACTGTCCCCTGGACAACTCCATGGTTCCCAGCACTGCAGGAAACGCTCGTTCCTGCGGCCGCCTTTCACAATTACTGGCACCTTTCTAGAGCGCCCGCTCTCCTCTACACCAGCAACCTATGACCCAACTGTTCATCTCCCGAATAAACCGATGCATTTACTGAATCTCCCTCTCACCCACTTAGCTTTCTGAAAACTGTCTGAATTAAAATTATTTCATTGCAGGTGACCTAGGTGCAATTGGCTTTCAGATGCACGCATAAGAGCAAATCACATGGATTTCTGATGAGAGGGTACAGTAACTTCCTAATGGATTTCTCCTCGAGCATTCAACCTACTAAAAACGTAAGCCAGACAAACAACGCTGTTTAAAAATATATCATGTCCAATTGCAAATGCCTGCTTTATTCACAAAGCACTTTAGTTTAAATGAAACACCCTTACATTTAGAGTACAAACGTGGACATCAGACCTGCCACTCCATTTCTTGCTCTTCTTTATTAGCAGAACTTACTGAAGTACCACCTCTTTTTGGAACCATGGTTCAACACAACAGTAAATCCCATTTCAGGGTACCCAGTACTAAAACAAAACTAGATCAAAACCCCAAACGAACTCCAGAACAAAGCACTGCAGCAACAAGCTGCAAAGCATTCACCCAGTTGTAAACGCTGAACACACCCAAAGGAGTAGCTCTGTCCTGCTGCAGTCAGCGCAGACTCCCTTTTTTGTACTCTGGGTACTGAATGAGAAATGTATCTAACATGGATGAAGCCTGCATTAAGGGGTAGTATGGCAGATCTCAGACCCAGCACTACCAGTTGCGGAACTGGGGCTGAGATCACACTGTGCTCCAGCCTCCCTTCCCTTCCCCAGTCTCACTGGGATTTAAATGCTTACAGGGTGACATCAAAACCCCTGTGTCTGAAGTCATTTAATACAGCACCTTCCTGCTTAGTGTCACTGGAGAGGTCGCTCCCTTCAGCAGGGAGAAGTAACAACTCCTGGCTCAGGGACTTTGGTGATTTATGAGCAACACGCACGATGAGTGCGATTTCTTTGTTTAGGCTGCACCGCTCCCCAGCCCTTACCAACCAGAACGTAACAACAAGTGCTCTGGTTTTATGTTACCATAGTTCTGGATTAGCACAGTCGTAAATCAGGGCTGTGACCCATATTTTAATACCTTTTCTTCTCCCAGTTATTATGATTCAGTTATGATTTGAACAGCATGCCATTCCAACCAAGCTGTGACAAATACACTCTCCACACTGCACTTTATAATGTAAAAATCAATTTTTGCACTGAGCTTGTAAAATAAAGCCTAACATACATAAAAGAAACTGAACTTTCCCAAGATTGTTTTTATTCAACTGCTGATAGCACAACTTGCTATTCGAGTTCATACAGATGCACACAATGTAAATGTGAAAAAAATCATATAGCAAAAGATTTTTCCTATTGCAATTTAGAATTTGAATGGAATATAAATTCAGTGGACTACTAACCAAGTGATTCCCCCAACCTGCAGAACAAGAAAGCACTTAAGTCCATATTAAACTTAAGCAAGTACATAAATCTTACAAGTTTCGCAAGGATAAACGTGTGCACTGAAAATTAAGTTGGGAGTTTACTGTTGCTTTTACAAACAGAAGAATGAAAATTCAAATCAAGATACCTGTAATTACAAAGTAACAAAGCTCTGACCACAGTGACTGCCAACAAACAAAAGGTAGTTCAAACCCCTAAATATTAGTGGAAAAATTCTATATAGGTTACTCATATGGTATTGTAAAAAAAAAATTAATTACATTAAATTAAAATGCAGCAATAATCTGGTAGATTGTATCATCCTAGACTTTAGCAAAATGCGATACAGTCTTTTTAAAAAGCCTTAAAATTGGCTTGCCTGTTAGGAGTACCACTCAGAGGAACAGTGGCTAAAGGGCTATAAACAAATAAGATTGCAGCAGCACGAGGGAGGTGCTAGTGGATTGCTACAGGGACTGGTATTAGGATCAGTTTTATTTAACATCTTTATTAATGATCTGGAAGAACGGGTAAACAGCACATTAATTAAATTCACAGATTTCAATACAGCACGAGGTGTTATAAACATGACAGTGGGGAAAGAAATTATGCAAAAGGAGGTTAGAAATGCAGAAGTAAGAAAATGGGATCCCTTCTGAAAAAATGCAGGCTAGTACACTGAAGAAGAATTTAAAAATGTAAATAATCAGTGAGAGGAAGCAACCTGAAAACTGTTAAGCTAAAACAAAAGACCTAAGGGCAACACTTGACAGCGCATTATGCATGAGCTCGCAACATGAACGGGGAAAAAGAATAAAATGATGCAGGCTACACACATGGATGTATCACAAGACATCAAAGAGACAATGCGGTGCAAGTCCAGGCTTCCTGCAGAAGCAATAAACATACAGTTGCCATACTAAATCAGTATTTCAACTAGCCAAGTGTCTCCACTCAACATACATTATGTTAGTGACATTCATGCAAAACACTGGATTTTTGCTTCTCAGCCTCTTGTGAAGATTTAAATCAAAATAATATCTGGGAAATATATATATATATATATAAAAAAAAAAAAAAAAACAGAAATTAAGAAAGAGCAAAAGAGATAAACCTGGAAGGATTACAAAGACTGAATACATAATATAATAGAGACAGGAGCTGAAAGGCACAGGAATATATACATCAGGAAAGGAAAAGAAACGTTTAGGCTCGTCAAATACGGTACAACCTGGATTTTTTTAAGAAATTAAATGCATATAGGAAGACTGTTAAGTGGAATATCAATTCCCATTAGTAACACCTACCAAACTAAGGAACAATTTTGAAAGGAGTTAACTACAACACCTTTTCTTTATTCAACAAAATTGAGCAAAACGTTCAAAAATATAGTGCAGGAGACAATCCCGCAATGGCAGAATGACTCAATAGGTCTTCTCCATCTCTAACTTCAATGATTCCATCAGAGACAATAAGCAGAGAGACAACCCCCTGCAAAATTAAATCACTGGGAATCAACTGGAGAATGAAAATTAAATCACAGTAAAGTACTTTCTTCTTTGTAAGCATTAGCATTAATCACATGCAAAAGTAAAATATTAGTTAATTTGATTCTCTGTGCCTTCCAGACTCCAGTCGAAATGAATCAATGCAGGAAGAGCGATTTCTCTGATAACTGGGAAATGATAAGGAAAAAAAAAATCTGTAGAAAGAGATGGTGAAAATGAAATGGTCAAAAAGGGACTATAGAAAAACATACTATGGGCTCTATTTCTTCTGAATCCCTAATAACAATAACACAGGTGATACTTCACAATGGTGGCTTTTAGAGAGCCTTACCCAAGATGGCTAGAATTAGAAAGAAAAACACCTTCCGCAGTATAAAGTATTACTGATTTGTTTGTTTAAATGACTGTTATCACTACTCTGCAAGCCTGTGAAAAATGGCTTTATTTCATATGGCACCTTCAAACGGTTAGCCCGCTGCAATGCTTCAGGTCTGCCACAGGTAAAAGAGCCACGTAACCTCGAATCCCAGCAGCCCCTCCTCAACTCACGCAAGAAAATAAGCAACGGGTGCGATGGATTTGCAAAGCATGATACATTTTGGGACCCGTTTGCCTTAATTGCTGTGAAACAGGTTACTGGGGTGCACATAAGCCGCTCGCGCTGCTATTCGTGTCAGGATCATGTCAGCGATAAGACACAACCGAAAGAATTACATCTGCACAGTGTCAGAGCAGGGAGGGAGGCAGAACGCTAGCATTTAACACTGTTCTTTAGGCCACGAAAGGTCAAACTGGACAAAACATAGCCTAATGAAGCAGTTTGTGTCGGGGGGTGAGGCAGCACAGACTTTTAAATTAGCAGTTAAATCACGGCATGAAGCGATAATGGAGCTGGGTCTTATCACAGCCAACAAGAATTCAGATACGTACTTCACTGGAAGTTGAGACTGGTCCAGTTTTGCAAAGGGTGGTGATTTAAGCTCGCGTGCTAGTGAAACTGAGGCATGTGCTGTGGAAATAACAATAAAAAAGGACACGCATACAGTGAGAGAACAGCACTGCAGTCGAGACAAACCCTACTGCCTCACCGCCAATTTATTTTCCAGCCAACAACCCAAGCTCTTTAGTTCAGTGACAGACATTCTTGATCTGACATGAAAATATGTAATAAACATAATGGAAACTTCAAAAATAAAGAATCAAACCGAAGGGACAAAACAGAAAAAATAACTAGGGGTCTGTTTTGTTTCTTCCAATACGTTTTGAAAATAGATACTTTCCTCCTACAGGGAGGAAATAGTACATTTAATTGGAATCATAAATCATTAAGCTTTTATAGTTAGTAATATCTTATATAATGAAACTAGTTTCTCACCAGATACACTGTTTATTGTTCAAATTTTACAGTAAGTTCTAATAATGGAAGTGTTACAGATCAGTTCAGCTTGCAGGCTTTTTTTTTTTTCCCCATTTATATTCCGTCAGTTCCTTGGTGTTTTGTTTTTTCTTTTTCTTCTGTGCGCGGTTTTGGGTTTTATTTTTTTTATTCTTTTTTTTAAATATCAGCATAAATCTGTCTGGCCTTCTACCTACTCCAGAAAAACACATGCTATTTTAAATGACTCTGAATATTAGGGGCCTAGAAGTATCTCTAATACTCTATAAATGGAGTTAAAAACATAGCCTTCCTTCTGTAATCACAGCTTAAATTCCAGTTCTCACCTTTAAAGATGCGAGGTTCTTCTCATTCAAAAGGCACCTAGCAAGCATTTCTGCTGTGCCAGGCTCCTTCCTGCAGCTGCTGCTCACCTCTCTAGCAACACGCAGCCACAAATGTCACCAACTTGAGCAATTTTCTATAGGACTGCAATTATTTTCCTCTTTCTATTTTCCCCGTCCCACAGCAACACAATCAAGATGTAAAAACAAAGAAAGTGCAACAGACACATCGCTGATTTCATTGCCATTTAAGACAAGCCCAGCAGCTCTGCGCTGTGGGCTGATGAGGAAACCACATTAAGCACTTGCAACAGAACATCCAAGTAGACCTGTTTTGCAGCCTGATTAATAGAAACAACCTCTAAGGACTAATCACAAGTCGAGCCCTGTTTTGTAGATTAATAGAACAAAGGCACGAGAGAATAGGGAAGGTTACAGGACTGGAATATAAATAAGAAAAGGTGTACACTCTGGGCAGTTTGACTGCTAGTAATTATCAGCTAACAGCACATCCTTACCGCAAGGTCTCACTCTTCTGTGCTAAAGCAGCTCATGTCCAGATGGACAATCTGCCTACGCATCTCCGAATGTCTTACCTCTATTTTAACTCCAGACTTTATGAAATCAAAGCAAAACCTTTCTCCAAAGCAAAGCATATTTTCTTCTCCCTTAAATTGCTGTTGAGATTAGGTGATTATAAAGCTTGCAGGAAGTACACTTTTCAGTTATATACACACAGCTCAGCAAATCCCACATGGGCATACAGTGAGTGCCTGGGACTCAAACACTGCTGCCACTGCAACATGGCAGCAGATGCTAAGACCCTGCAAGGAGGCACGCAGCTCCTGCTGCGCCATTCTGGCCAGCAGATTTTGCTGGCCCTGAGCAGGATTCCACCTCGTGAAGGAAATGAACTCAGAGAAAAGTCCTACAAATAAACCCCTCCGAAAGGAGATGCAAGATAAACTAATGCTACTGTAAAACAAGAATTAGAATTTATGCATGAACTGTGTGTAGTGGCTGTACAAATGCCATACAGAAAATGATGGAAAAGACTTTCGCGCCTCTGAGGAAAGCAGTTTCTCTGCTTTTCAAAGTATTCCATTTGATTGGCTAAGATAAAATTTAGTGATGATAATGGCAACACCAAATGCCTGCTTCAGAGCTCCAGGTACCACTTGCACTGTGAACTTCATGAAACACATGGAAGCTGCTGTCCAAAATCCTGAATGACCCAAGTCCTTTTAACTTCAGAGAGGACAGATTTCATCCTTTACGTTTCAAAGTATCTCTTCATACACAGAAAGATTAAACAATATACTGAACTCTACTAGAGTGATTCATACTTATTTCCGCATTTTCTAAGCCTTCCCAAAAGCTCAACCTCTTCCCAAAAGCTATACGCACATGAACACAAGCAATATCATTCTTGAACCTTATAAATCCAGGAGTTAATTAAAAAGGATCTTCAGGGCAGGCAATGGATGACATTCTTCCTTCAAGTGGCACTTTTTACATTTCTCAGCAAATACAAAACCTAAGTTTTATTCACAAGCAGAAGAAGGAGACAAACTTTTTAAGCACTGGAAAAAAAAATCAGATGCACAGAGTCCCGGATTACGGTGTATCGGGGCATTCCACATTGAAAAGAGAAACACTTTAGGACTGTAGTTTTCAGGTTAGTGCTCAGTTTGCCTTTTTCCTATGTTTTCCTGCTATGCAGAATATGGAAGTGCCCTAAGCAGCCCAGATGGAACACCAAGAGAGGTGTTAAAGAGAACACCTTTCTTGTGGTTTCTTTTTATTACATTCCCAGTTTGGGAAACAAGATGCATTAAAATCTGTGCCAAGAAAAGGAGACTGAAAGATTCCTCCTTGCTTCTTACATAAAGGTTTTTTACATGAAGTTTGAGGCAATACATAATCTGTAAGTATATTCGCAGGGTACAAACTTACAAGCCTTTCTCACCAGGGCAACAACACAGTTAGCAGCTCCAAATACCAGCCTTTGTCAGTAAGATACACGGATTTACATGTGTACAGAAATAAAGAGGCTTTCTGAGGAACTGGACCACACAACTTTCTGTCAGTCCTACCCATCCAGAAACTGCTGCTGAAAACACCAAAATGGAAGGCTCTCCAGAAGCAAAGGATAGATAAGTTGGCAGATACACAGATACAATACTCAAGTACTCAGAATATTACTTGCAAAATAAAGGGCAAAGGACATGATGACACGCTTGTCAGATGATTTCACATCACTACTAGCTCATTTTCAAGGAAGTATGATTTCCTTTGACAATGGAGATGTAGGCACAAGGTTCCCAAATATGACATGCATATCAGTATGTCAGGCCACCAGCAAAGCACATACATAAAAGGCTGCAGGTTTGTTTACAGAGATGGCTTTACCCAAAATGCTAGAAGAGGAGGAAAATAGAATGGAGTTACTAGCTGCTAACTCCATTACTTTTCACCCCAGCATGCTGTGCACCCAGGCTGTAAAATGGTCCTCCTGTTTGTGCGTGGTTACAGCATGCAAAGCAGCTTACGCTTGTGACTGTACTGACACATCACCCAGAGGAAAGGCAGACAACGCAACCCCTGCTGACAAGCAGGTACAGCTCACCTGTTGGAGCTACATCAGATGACGAGGCTGTGCTGGAGCAGGCACTTTTGGATAACCCAGAGCTAACTGAGGAGGTAGCAAGCACCACAGCTTGCGAGGCCTCCTGTAGACACACAGGGGAGTACGCTCCTCAGCCACTTCCATCAAGGCACGGTGATACTTTGTCGTCACCTTCCTGCTTGTAAACACCACTTAAGTCTTCTTTTCCGAGCGCACGAATACGAATAGCTCTCAGACATACAAAGATTTTAATGCTTACCTAGTACAGTCTGAAATGCCAGCAACTCCCCTACCTTA